>NC_084947.1:21113409-21255489 GCF_949316205.1 Platichthys flesus
CACCCCAGTTAGTTATTACATCGTGCTGCATTCTATAATGCAATCTTTCGTGCACAGGGCACTTGGTGAACAACTAATAGGTCACACCCTCCAATCTGTTTTCAATGTCCCTCATTTATTGCGTGTTGCTTTTAATCTGCCAACTGCTTTGTCGTGTCCTTGTGTCATTGCGTGGAATAGAAACGCCATCTTGCTGCGATTTCACAGGCACGTATTTGTAAACCAGCTCACAAATGTGATGTAGTTCTGAGTGCACCAGGAGAGAGAGTTATGGGGGCATTTTAGGCCTTGTATAATATGTGTACCCCTTTTTATGTGGTCATTTATTATCAGGCGAACTCTATGAATAATGTATGATTAAAAAGCGTAATGGATACACTGGGACTCGTCAAAAATAAAAGCAAAAATCATTTGCTCTCCCTGTAGTAAATCCACTTGCTTGTCCTGGGCTAATTTCCAACTTGGGACTTGGGTGGGGAGTGAGTGCATGTCTCGATAGCGATTTCACAGGAGGGAGGTGTCGGCTGTGTTGTAAGGTGAGAGAGTGAGAAAGAGGGAGAGCGAGAGAAGAGGGAGGAGGAGGAGGAAAGTAAAATGAGACCTGGACGGGGAACTAAGCCAGGAACACCTCTTTCTCTTGATGCCTCCCTCCTTCATCTCACTCTATCCCAGACTCTCTCTCTTTCCTTCCTTTTCTCCGTCTCTGTCTCTCAACGTCTTACAGCTCATTCCCCCCTGCCTCCAAGCAGCTGCCACTTCTGAGCCTGAAGAAAATGAAGGCAGATGAATCAATTTGGCCTGTGGCCCTAAAGTGCACTTGTCTGCACCCTAGCCAAGGTGGGGGGGATAATGAGCCGATAGATTGAGCCGGTGCCGGAGCCCCGGCACTGAGCGCTACGGTGCCCCCTCTCTCACTCACACACACACATACACACTGCCGAGGCCTCCCTAGCAGCAGTAGCAGCCTGTCGTTGGGTTAATGGGGGTGAGGGTCCTTTGCGCAGGACACTTTTCAGAACAAATTATAGGAAGGATCTGTATCCGTCCTCTTCAGGCCCTCCCTTTCCTGCATTGCCTCTTGTCTCCTCCCGCCCTGTGCATGGGGGAAACCCAGAGAAGCGATCTGAGTGAGGTAGTGCGAAGCAGAAGAGCATTGAGACAGCTAGAAAAGAAAGAGCGGGCAGGGGGGACAGGGTCCAAGATCCTAGGGTAATGAGGATTGACACTGGGACAAGGCTGAAGCACAGACTCCTGAGCGCTGTTGACAGGTGACGGCAGGTTGGGGAGAGACGTGGCAGAGGAGAGAGAGGAGCCGGAGCAAGAAGAGGAAAAGCGGGGTCAAGACTAACAGCTTCTTTTATTCAAGGAGGGAAAAGGTGGGAGACCACACAGCTGTCCGATGCCCCCTTAAAACCTCCTGCAAGGTGAAGGAGGAGGGAGGATCAAAAGACCAAGACAACAAAGCATCACCCGCCAGCCTCCAGCCCGCTCCCTGCTGACAGGCTGCAGATTGATCAACACTGAAAGGAGAGAGAGGAGTGAAAGGAATATGAAAGTTAGCCAAGCCTAGCATGAACTGATGTGAACCACGGCCGTCTCCATAGATGCCTAGAATAGCCCTGTCTTGGCAGGGGGGTGGGGGGATCTTCACCCAGGGTTATAGTGGTATAAATGAGCAAACCCGAGTCAACACTACTCAACTTAGGGGGGAAATTAAGATGCTGGAGGGCCCTTTGAAGATAATTAAAGAGCACAGAGCGGCAGCCTCCAGAGAGGGACTGCAGACATGTTCAATACCGAGACTAATGGAGCTAATTTCCAGTACATTATTCATGTAAAACACAGGCCCTGACTTAGCTATGTTTTTTCTCTCTCTCTTCTATCTGTCATCTCAGATCAAACTGCCCCCCCCCCTTCCCCCCCTACACACACGCACACACACACACACACACATATTAATCATGTTCAGCCTGATTAACCTTGCCCCAATACTATATGGGTTAAACCTCCAATGTAAACAAATTTAATCCGCACCAAAATAAAAATCCTTTTTAAAATAGCCAGGTGGACCTGCTCCCTCTGGGCTTCCCAGAGTGCTTTTCAAAGGCATTACCTCAAGGGCGGTGGAAAAGCACTATGACCTTGAACTATGTCACTAGTCGTAACCAATCACTCCTCTGCAGAGACCGTTAGCCCCACCCTCAAGCACACTACCTTGTCCTTTAACATTAATGAGTCGACCAAAACGGGGGAAAAACAACACATGAAAGCTGTACAGTTGGGAGCTTAGGGCCAATTAAACACCTCCCCAGACAGGAAATTAGTCCCTGCCTTAATCACAGGCAGTCAGGGTTGTCAATCTTTTGTCGGAGTTGGTGAATTCCAGCCTAGATCAATTGTTCTCCTGTCCCGTTGAACAGCGGCTCGGGAAACGGTCCGCGCACGCTGCATCATTAACCGTAGGTGCCTAATTAGACGCTGTGCTCTGATCAATAGCCAAGTTGATTGCTGACTGGGTAATGCAGTTTCAGGCCCCAGAGGAGACGGAAACACTTTGCACGCCTTCAGGAATTTGTCAGCAACACTGATGCTGGGTAAACAAAGTAATCAACCGCTGCACTTGACGGCGACGTGACACAGACTGTACCTCAGCGTTCTCTCTCAGCCTCCGTGCCCGCCTGCCTTCGCCAAGGAGGCATTTTCCCTTTGTGCTCCCTCTTTGAGAGAAGGAAATCAAAAAGGGCACCGTCTATTTCGAGATTCAAGGCGTGATTAGGCTGACAGCTAGTCGAGCGAGAGCCAGGGAGAGGGAGAGGTGGAAGTCAAACCTGATTAGGCCCACCTGCCAGGTTTCTCTTCCTCCCATCTCCACGCCGTGATTGCTTGGCGGTAGCTCCCTCCTCTTCTCCGCCACGCTCGCCCCATCCCACCCTCATTCTGTCACTGTTGACCTCGGCGCACTGCTAATGCCCCTTGGCCAATCAGCATGCTTGCCCTGGCAGTGGCAGGGTAATTAAAAGGGAATTGTGTCTACTTGGCATGAGAGCTGGTGGGCACAAGGGTAGACAAACACTCTCTCTCTGCCGCCTTGCCTCCCTCCCTCTCTCCCAGCCAGGTGGTAGCGTACAGGACCTGTCAGATTAGCTGATGACCCTTTTAATTCTAGCCCAGCCGGGGGCCATAATTGATATTTACCGGGAAAGGTTAATTGTAGCAGTGATCTGCTTAAATTACAGTGGAGATCAGGAGACCGGGGCCAGCCACCGGGGGAGCCGCTACATGCAAACTGCTAGTCAAATGGATTACACCCTGCGGCCATCGCCACTGTACTCCAAGGTGGGGAAGCAGCATGGGACATTGTGATTGGCCAGTGCTGCACCAGCGCAGACTCTTCCTTGCTGAGCTCGCCAACCTCCCATCTGGCTGGGAATTTGGATGCACGCCAACCGCGGGTCTTGATGGCCTGCAATAAAACAAGTCATCCATGTTGGCATTAGGGTTGCCGTGATGTGGGTGGCTGAACACACATACTGACATTTCTACATTTAAGCTGCTAAAAGGCGGCAGTTTGTTCCACTGTTTGATCTTTTAATTAATTTGATTTATTAAGTTGTCAGAGGCAGAAAACAGAAATTAAATTGAGATGAAAGTATGGTCTTTTATTCTATAAAATGTTGCTAAAGGTGGGAATGTGTGGATGTATGTTAAGCATTGTTTACAGTTTAGTTGTTGGGCTCATGTAGTTTGTTAACACTAGTGCCAAAATATGAGGAAGTGTAGTGGATAGGGGTACCATACATTATAAAGCAATGGAGCTAAACTTCTTAGTTGATATTAATGGTGCATTTTGATTGTGGATCATAGTGGCAGCTAATCGTGGATTATGATTACAACTAGATTTCTTAGATATACAATATGCCTTCTCACATATTCCAGTACCATCGACAATACCTCTATCATTACAATAGTCATTGCTGCTCCCTTCTTCTCTGTCAGACTTTACTTTTGCATAAATACTTTAACACCTCCTCCTCTTAGAAACTGTTGTTTCCAAAGAATGTTTTAAATACTGTTATTTCCTTGGCATGCTCTGCTACATGCCTCACCTATTGCACTTCTCTCCGTACTGGGAGAGGGATCCTTCATTTGCTACTCCCTCTGAAGTTTCTATGTTTTTTTTTCTGTTAAGAATCCCTTATACAAATACAACAATACATATTCATATATATATATATATATTAATATCCATAAAATATCTAAAGCTAAATTGATTTGCTGTATGATTGTGAAGTTTTGTATGTATGTAAAATACCGCTTTTTAGTCAAATTGTAATTCATTTATTTGTAAGATGTTCTTGTGTTTGGTATCTGTTGATGGATTGGACACTATATTTGTGAACAAGGCAGAACAAATTTACACATTTGTGAATCTTGTTTTCATTCATAGATCCTTTGACACACATTTGTCACCATTACTTGGACTAATTTTTCTCCATGTAGTCAACAGCTGGTTTTACTGAAATGACGCTTAGCACTCCTGTTGCCGGCTGCTGTGACTAAAGCACCAGCCTGCCGAGGTTAGGAGATGCAGGTGTTTTTGCTACAGCCAGTTCTGCTTTGCATTTACCCAAAGCACAAACTGACATTGAGCTGTGAGGCACCACGTCGACTTTGTGTTTCCCTCGAATAGAAGGACCACAGCCCATGGAACGTCAGTTGAAGCCATTTGTAGTTTTGCTTTATTGTTATGCATAGCTGCTCGAACTCGTGGAGTCAGTTAAAGATGCTGGCGAGTGACGGGAAACATGATGGAGCTTTAATTTGTGCCCCCTGGTTGATACATAGCAGGTTTTGTTTTGCAGTGTGATTTATTGTTGTGACTGAGTCTTTAAATTTAAAGTTCTGGTCGTCAGTATGAAACTCTTGTTTTATATCAATAAACTTGTTTCTATATCAGAGGTCATTCAAAGATGAATGCACAGTCCAAGTTCTCAATTGGTAGATTGAACAAAATTCAATGAATCAGTTACTGATAGTGTACAACTATTCAATTATGAATAATGCATAAATACTATGCTCACGACTACCAAATACTTGAAAAGCTTAAGTTTTCAAATCCATATCATCAATCCATATCGTTTGCATTCAACTGACTCCTCCTCCTCGCATTGTAAAAGGTATAAGTGATTTACAGTTATATCATTAACATTTTTTGCCGTCCCTGTAGATCAAACCTTTGGTGCTACGTCCGGTCAAAGTCACTGAGGATGAGACGATGCAGGAGCTCAGCCGACCGCAGAGGAGCAACTCCAAGGAGCAGCTCAGCGAGGTGAGCCCCTGGACAAGACCTCTCCCCTTTTCACAGACCTCCTAAAGAGACGGGCTCTCTACGAGGAAGGGGACCCCTGAAGTGGGTAACAGAGAGCGGGTGGACGACAGCAACTTTGAGCTGAGATCAGAGGGCAGTGAGTGCAGCAGCTCCTGCTGTTTCCAACTCTCACCTCATAAATCCTCCAGTGCATTGCAAGAAAGAAAAACCCTGGTTGGCTGGCACCACATAGACAGGAAATGAGCATCACCTTGTTGGCCTGGCATTATTTAAAGCAATGCGTGGTTAAATGAAGACATGACCTAACGTCGATCAGCCAGGTGTGGCCTGACCTTTACGACCCCAGAGTGGAACGAGTTAAGAAACGGTTCCAATTATCGCCTCGCTGGCAACCATATGCTCGCCCATTTACAGGGTGAGTAGGTAGCAAAGGAAAATGGAGGCCAGCGGTTGGTTCAGCATAAGGGATGAAATAATGCAATTTAGATACAGAGGAAGTAATGAGAATTTATGCAAAAATCCCAAGTGGCTCATTTTAACTGAATGTAAAAATATGCTTCCTAACTAATGCCTGTCAAGCAAGCTTCCCAAACCTTACTAAATTCAATCAGACTATTCATTTAGCTGACGGAAGCAGGTGGAGGGAGGGAGGGATGGAGCGATGGAGGGAGGGGAAATAAACAGCTTCCGTCTCCATCAGGGGTGAAATGGTGGAAAGAAAAAGATTTTAATGAACCTATTAAATATATTGTTTACAGCTATTCAGCTTCCCAATTGCAAATCCATCCTGATAGGGACAAAGAAAAAAAAGTCACCAGGCCAATTTTTTTTTCCAACTTTATCTTCTTTCTTTTCCCCCCCAAGTCGCGCTGCTCTGTTTCATTCGTGTGCCACCCCTCCACCCCCACCCCCCTGTCCCCCCTCTCTCTTGAATTTGTGTAAAAGGCTGTCTTTTAATGAAAAAGTCAGGAGGAAGAGGCGGGCTTGTCAGATAAAAGACCGACGCTGGTTGACAGCTCTGACAGGGATATACGACAAGCACGGAGAAGGAGGGAGGGCACGGATGACGGGGGTGGTGGTAGAGTGAGCATAGAAGTGGTGGAGGTGGATGTTCTTGCAGTGATGGGGGGGGGGGATGAAAATTGCAGGCTGTAATCGCTGACAGTGTTAGATGTGGCATGTCTCTCTAATCTGCTGCCAAAAAAATGGTGAACAGACGCTGATCGCTGTAGCCACGGCATCCGTATCTATCCATCTCTCTCTCTCCATCTGCCCGTCTTTACCTTTTTTCTCTATCTGTCTGTGTGTCTGTCCTTCCCTCTGCCGGCTGCTGTCGTCCACCTGGACGAGGCCAGTACGCGAGACACCTGGCAAGATTCCTCACCAGCACCGTGTCATTGTCTCCCCTTATGTTGTCTTTTTTTTTTTTTCCTGCTCCATGAAATCTCCGCCACCGCACTGAGAGCACTGCTAATTTTCAAAAAATACACTCCACCACATCAAAGTGGCTCCCCAGCTTTAAGAGCTCTTAACTAATGATGCCGCATCGGCAACGAGTAAAATGGATTTCTCTTGTCTTACCGCCAAAGGAAATAGAGACAAATGCGACATGCGGACGCGCCCGCCTGTAAAAACAGTCATGCATCAATTTGGAAGCAGGGGGTAAAAAAAATTGCAGGGGATGCTGTTTGTTCATTGCCATGGTTGGGTCTTTATCTGTTTATTTTGACTAGGTAATTGTGCCTGCGGTGCAGCGGGGCCCCGGCACTAAGCCACACAGGGATTAGGGAAATGCGAGGTGGTGGAGGGGGTGGGTTCCAATGCATCTGTGTCCTGCGGAGGAGAGGGAGGCAGTTGTGGCGCCGTCATGGTCTCTAACACCCTCTTGTATCCACCCACACCCACCCACATACACCCAAACCCACCCACCTACTCGACCTTCCTGCCGCAGAGGCTATACACGCTCACAGCCCTTTCCTCTGAATACTCTATAGCTCTGATTGGCCTGGCTCTTGGCCTTTGTTCAACGACAAAAACCAATAGTCTGAGTTGAGAGAAGATGGACCAAACCCTCCCTTCTTGTCGCCATGTTTTTCTTTTTTCTTTCTTTCGTTTTTTTTTTTTTTTAAGTAAGGAGAGTGAAGGAGGGGGCATGGAAATGGGGAGAGGATTAGGGGGCGGATTTAGCAACATTTCTCTTCTCTGGGGCTGTTTAGTTAACCCTTAAATGCTGCCAGCATCCGCCCCATCCCTCTCACCACCAACTACCAGAACCTTTCACCACATGCACGCAGGTGCACACACACACACACACACACACACACACCCACACACACACACACACACACACACACACACACACACACACTCAGACACATACAGACACACATACAGACACACACACACACACACACACATACAGACACACACACACACACATACAGACACACACACACACACACTTGTCCTCCTCCCTCCCCCACACTGCCTCTCTGGGGCGGGTTCTTAAATCCTTTTGAAGTCCTAAGCGCTGCAGAAATCCATTGAGAGCCATGTATAATGGCTTTTAAGAGAGAGTGTTTAGCTGTATGCCGACCCTATGGCTTATGAACCGCTGGCGTTTTAATGGATCCCCCCCTTCCCTCCCCTCTTTCCCTCCCTTCACCGGCACTAAATCCAATGGATTGTCCCTCATTATCATTTAAATAAGCCTCTCTTTCTGCTCAGAATGCTCCGAGTTGAATGAACTCTACATAGTAAGGCTAATTCCAAATGGCCTTGGCCTCCCACCACCTATGCACATATGCTCTGCACACTCACAAACACATGTATAAGCGCACACATTTCAGTGCAGTCACAACATGAACACAGACAACAGAGCACACTCTCACTGGAACACACTTTTGGCCTTTTTCTATCCACGGATTTTGCCTTCTGTTCAGTCCCTCCATCCGCGGCTCTGGTCTCCTCTCTGGTTGCGTATAGGCAGGGAGGAGAGGGGTTGAGCAGAGTGGGAATAGCCTTTTGATTCCCGCAGAGCCTGCTTTCCGGTTCGCCGCAGGGCTCCTCCCTAATCGTCACCGCAGGAACCGTCCTGCGAATCAGAGGGGCACACAGGCGTTGATGAGGGCTGAGGCCTACAGCAGGTGTGGGACAATGGATGAGGGGGCGCTGGGATGGTGCGAAACAAGGGAGGTGGTCGTGGTGAAGGTGTGGGGGAGGTCGTTTGGATTGAAGGTGGGCCTACGGATGAAATTGGTCTCGCAGAAAAGTCCCCTCCAGAGACCAAGGGGGGAGAGATTGCCAATCTGGAGCGAGGAATAAAAGAAGTGAAAAGTGGAAGTGGAGGGAGGGATTCGGAGATTGGTATTCGCGCTAGGCTCTGCCGGCCGGAGCCAGAGAACAGAACAAACCCTGGCCTCTTCTGTCGCCTTCCTGCTCTCTGAGAAAACAGGAGGGGTTTGAAGGACCTGCTATAACATAATTAATGCGATCAAACAAAGTAATGACTATATTGATATTCAGCACTTAATTAAGTCTGCATAGACAAAGTACATTTTGTACAGTTTGGATAGTCTTACATAATAATTATACAAAGATAAACATAACATGACCTCTTCTCTGAGAATATAAAGCAGTTTGGCTATCATGTCTGTCTTTTATATGCCTTATATTTGCATATTATATATGCATATGCTGAGATATGCTCAGTTGTCGAGCCTCTTGATGCTACCCTTATTCAGTCTTGTGTTTTTGTTTTGAGCACAAAGTAAGTACTTGAAAAATCATACGACGGAATAAGAGAAGCCGTCATATTCGGCTGGCAGGGTACCTGAGCTGTCACTCACACTCAAAACAACAATTTCTTTATCAAGGTGCGTTTTATCATTTCATCTTCTGACGAAAGTGATGGAGTCAGCCCCGCGTGCCTACCCATTTTACACTGCACTCTGGAAGACACAGAGGGGAGTGAGGTCAAACAAATAAAAGCTGACACTTAATCTTGACCTGCACTGCAACACCTGATCTACAGCCTGTAATAAAAGCATCAGAAGTGATTATTTTGGCTGCAAGAAGTCAACAGGCAAAGATTAGAACACGTGTCATTAAAACATCCAGTCGCTGTAAAAGGTATCCTGTGATAGGAATCATTTTTCATTTTACACATGCACAGTTCACGCTGTTCGTAAAAATTAATTGTGCAATATTACGCTACTATAAGTTTACCGAATAAAGAAGGTTTTCTGCAGTGAATTGGTATGATTGATTGCTTTTATTGCGGGGTGTGGTTCATCTACCCTCGGTGGAAGGAGCCAGAATGTATGGGAGTGATGTGTGGTGGGCGGGTGTTACATGGCAGGGCGGCTAAAAGGTTAACGTGAATATTGATATTAAAGCGGCACAGCTTCATCATGTCTGTGTCAGCGAGTGAAACGCTCCTTAAAGGTCATCCCTGTTCTCCTCTCTCTCCCTACAGAGTTCCACTCACTCGCTGTCAGGCCGCGGCTACTCGGTAAGTGACATTTTCATGCTTCATAGCTTTACGGCAGAATTACAATCTCCAACGACCCGCTTTATGGCCCCGGCGCTCGACATTTTAATTATGTTAAATAGAGTAATGGAGAAATCATGATATTAGGAACATTAATTCTGGCTGACTGACTGATTAAATTGCGGGAAGGTGTCCTGTGCTACCTTGGCGAAAGGCGCCTCGTTTTATTGGCATCGATCAGCGCCATTCGACGGCGCTGCAATTTGCCTGTCAGAGTTTTATGTCTTCCTCCAGTGACTGTCAGTGGAGGATCCATTTGCTCACATATCAGACAATATGCCTAAAAGCCTTTTAAAGGCCCCCACATCTGTGCAATAAATACAATTTCTCACCGCCAGAGAAACGCGTGTACATTTACACCCTCAGGAAGATTCATTGCAGTGAAACGTGTCTGATGATTTGCTGGAACTGGCTGTGCTTTAATAGGAGTCAGTGTGATGGTCTTTATCAAGGAACATGTAGAGTGTTGTTCGAGGTAAATGTGCCCGAGAGGAATATTTAGAGATGCCTTGGAATACGTGAGCCAAATCCCTTCAAACGTGCACCAGCTCACAAATTGTCAGTGCAGGACTATTTTTATCCCGTTCAAGCATCTGTTGCCTTGCCCCAGTGCGTTTTCCAACCGTAAATTTGTGCTCTTCCCCTCCCATTGTTTCGACGACGTGTCTAGTCTCTGGGTAATAGAGACAGCGGTCGTCCTTTATGTCCTTCGCTTAAAAGGGAACTCATAAGAGGAACATTCTTTAAAGTGTGCTACTTTTAGCTGATGAGTGGCATATGGCAGTTCTTATTGCTGCTTGGAAGCAATCATCCCGACAAACAAAACAACTATAAATGGTTTGTCATCGTTAATCTGCCTCAAAGGACTGCAGTTAAAGCGCTGAACAAAGCTTAACTTCAAAAGGCATTGATCTCTGCGCGATCTTTTTTTTTTTTTTTTGTCTTAATAGAACATGTCACATTCCTATTCCCCAGCGGCCGCATACTCACAGATGGATGAAAACAAACAAGACCTTCCAAAAAAGCTTGCAGAGCCCTTTGGCTCGAGCTGTCAGTTTGAGTCGGCAGGGAACAAGGCCTTCTCTTTATATGAAAAGAGGAAGGAGGGAGACGGAGAGAGAGAGGGCAGAAGTGGAGATGAGGGGGGGGGGGGGGCGTTGGGGCTGGGGCATTGTGCAAGCGAGGCAAAGTCCAGTAACAAGGGCAGGAAGTTTCACGTTGTTTTGCTCCCTCTCCGGCTTTCCAGCGGTGCTATCTGCAGCGTGTGTAGCCTCTGGGCACCTCCTGGGCGCTGAGCTTTGACTCCCAATCTGCTCTGCTGCCAGGCCCGCTTGATTTCTGGGGTCTCCTTATCTGTAAGTGCTTCAGGCTTTACAGTATGATGGTTTTGAAGCGGGGTATGGGGGTGCAGGGTTGGGAGGCTCCAGGGACATGCCAGGCAGAGGCTGAGCGGGCATGGGGCAGGGGGCAGGGGGGGAGGAGAGGGCTAGGGGCTGGAGATAGTGTTAAAGCAGTAACTGGCTGATCAGTGTATGTGGGTGGAGGGCTGGTTGTAACGTGGGAAGGGGGTGTGGGAGGGTCAATGAGGCAGGCACAGCGGCCCAGTCGGCGCCACCGGCCACCAGCAGCACAGACAGGACTATGAATGTGCTGGTGGCCCCTGGGGCTGATCCCCTCCCCACTTACAATCAGAAAAAAGACCCAAAAAAAATCCTGAGGCTGAATAGAGGCTGGTTATCTGTCACAAGGCACTAGGAGGTACAAAAAAGACAATCTCTCCTGACAGTTAGTTTTCTTCTTCTAAGGGTGATGACGCCTCTTCGTGGTTATGCTTCCATATGTCCCCCCTCTTACTGTATGCTGCCTGCCAGGCTTGAATGGCCTCATTTGAATGGTTTACACAAAAACATAGAGAAGTCTCTTGGCTTTAGTGCCCCACTCGTGAAAAGGGGAAATTGGAGCCCTCAGAGTATATTGGACACAGCAGATCCCCTCATAGTGTGTTAAAGTGCTTGGCTGTAGTATAAAACAACACATTGTTTCCTGGTTTAATTTCTGATCTGTAATGAGTTGATTACCACAGCAGTTTAAGTGTTTCAGCAATGTGTCTTAAATGAAACTGCTCTTAATACTTTTTTTCTGAGTAATACTTGTTACTTTACTTCTTGTTATGGTGAACCCAGACAAAGGAACTAAAACTATTCACATTCCCAACGTAAAGGACACGCAGTGATATAAAAGTAATAATAATGTTTTGTATTTATGGGCACATTCCAAGACCCCTCACAGCTTATGATTCGATGATAGATGATTCGATGATAGATTAAACAATAGTTAAAACAAGACCTTATACAGGGCAGGGCTGCAGAAGATAACATAAAAGGTGGGATTTGAAGGACTGTATTACAATATATATAAATATACAAAACCACTGGTGAAATATTGAGCAGTTCCACAATAACTAAAAATAAACTGCACCACACCAGAAGTTGTAAGCAATGATGTGCAGATAAAAATATAAAGAAAATTTCAAAAAATCTAAATAAAGAAAAGCACATTTATAAAAGATAAACTAAGAAATGTGTGTGTACATAAATTACCATAATATAGCTAATCTTCACAATAAAAGATTTTACATTGTAAGCTAACGATAACTATCCCCAAGTAAAATATATTTCCAAACATGGTGTGGTGATTCAGTTGATGACATTGCAAGATGTGAAATCACTTCCAGTCACCCGCCCTCCACCCAACCCTTCATCCCCCCGTTCAGGGGCGAGAGCTAATCTCTGGACCGTTGAGTCCAGCAGCGATACGCAGCGGCTGCACTGAGACTCGCTATCTCTTCTTCTGTGGTAGACTGGGTATGGAATTGTTTATCAGGCAGACGCTCGCCTGTCTGCTTTGTGCAGGCTTCATTATAGCCTCAGCTATGTTTGGGAGACGATATCTTTGCCTTGTTTCCTGCGCTGCTACCTGCTTGTTGTTCCAGCGGAGATGGGCCCAGGCTCTGGCGATTTATCATCCTCTCAGGGGCTCCTTGATAAAGAACCCAGCATCCCCCCTCTGCGCCCGGGAGATACGGGCTTCAAGAGATGCGGAAAATGTCAACAAAAAAAAATCTCACCGCAACTCTGCCCATTCGGTCACGGCCCCTTGGCTGCATGTACAGTGTAGAGGAGGAGACGTTCTAGCTGAGCTGAAAAAGACAACACACCTCACTCTCCTTCCAGATGAAGTGATTGAGCCTCTGTCACCCCACTCCTCATCCTTTAACCACCCAGGGCCGACCTACGGCTGATGTTTTCACGCACGGTAAAAACACTGAGCTTTGTCTGTGACAGTATAATCAGACTAGTCTGTTTTGGGAGGGTTTATGTCGCAGATGTCAGGGAGTAAAACCTTCGCGAGAGTGTTTGGGTTGAGCGAGAGTGCTCCGAGCTCTGCGACACACCCGTCTTACATTTCCCCTGCTCGGGCTGTCAAAATCGCTTTTAACGCTAAACGACTCCACATTCTACACAGAGCAGTCTCCGAGTCATTTGTGCATTCTGAAACAGCCTTTGTTTTAATTGATTTGGCATTCACAGCCTCCACATTGTGGCAAATATACTTCCCTGTCTGAGTGATGAGGCTTTTTACAAGATCTTTATCGAATACAAGGATTATGTCACTTAATTACAATAGAAGCCATTAAAGCTTCACGCTTTGTTTAACAAAACGACACCGATTCACTGGATTAAATGCTAAACACAGCAATTGAAAGAAATGGAGTGTAAATTCTATCCTATGCTTTCACAGAAAACCCTGGTTTGCTCCTCTATTCCTCTACAGTAAATGAAATCTCGTAACTGCGTTTTTCTGAGCATCTCTGCCGATCTCTCTCTCTCTCTCTCTCTCTCTCTCTCTCTCTCTCTCTCTCTCTCTCTCTCTCTCTCTCTCTCCCCCTCTCCCTCTGCCTCTCCCTCTCCCTCTATGTCTCTCCCTCTGTATATCACTCTGTCTGCCTCTTGCTCTGTTTATCTCGCTCTGGTTACTTTTCAGTCGGGTGTGCAGGTGTCTCCGTACCACTAGCTCAGCACATGGTGAAAATTAGTGAAGGAAACCACCAGCCCAGTTGGAGTGGGCTGGGGGCCTGACATTGTCCTGGCCTTGGGGTGGGGCGCTGCCTGTCAGGGGCCTCTCTATGGGGGCTGTCCGCCTTGAAAAACCTATTTGTTTATCCCCGTGTGCGGTCCGGCCTCAGATCCCGGCCCTGCTGCTCTCTGCACACCAGGGACCTGGGCTGTTGCCGCTAGCAACAGATAAAAATTGCTGTTAACCACAGCAGGGCCCACAACACATCAATCAACGGGTCTGCAGATAAAGGCTGCAGGCTTCAGGGGCCCCGGCTGAATGGCACGGTTGAAAATCCTTTTCCAGTGGCTGAGCACACACAGCTCTGATGGTGGAGGCCTGCTATCATTCAGAGGCGAGGAGGCAAACTTCATTTTCAGCAATGCAGCTCCGGTTCTGTTTCTAATGGAGATGCATTAGAACGGCACCAACACAAAGGGGACTCAGGGAGAAGTCATTTGAATAAAAAGGCAGCACTGTGAATTAGTGTTGACCGGGGCCTCAGAAAAAAACAGCCCAGGCATAGTTCAGTTGTTCTAAATGAACTCTTAATTGCTTTTGCCACTTGGCTTTGCTCTTAAGGCTGCTTAAAAGCTGGGACGTTCAGCTTCGCCGCATTGCACACACCCCGTTTATTAGGACTGAATTGAGATCAACGATTGGAAATAGCTAGAAGCCATGCCCCAAAGGCCCAAATTGGCATTAGTAGAAAAATATTTTTTCAGCAGAGGTGACTTAAATGGTTCATTCTAATCCTTTTTCCATCTAGTTCCACCAGCCTCAAAGCAAATGTATGGTGATGACTTTGGGGCCTGGTAATGAAAAAGAACAATACTGATCTTTTCTTATATTAAATCCAGTTAATGTATTCCCAGATGGAGCTCTATGCTATCACCCACGCTGGAGTAAGTCCAAATGAAACACAGGCTCTCCTGGGTAAAAGCATTAGTTTTATCCCCCTAAGCCCTGCCTTGATTATCATCACTCTTAGTTTGTCCTGGATGCACTGTCCCCTAACTCACATTTGCCCCACTTTAAACAAATAGCCCTATAATGTTACAATCAAACAATGCTCTGAGGATTTGTTTACTGCAGGCTTTCTCCCCATTAAGTTTCACGGACACTGTAGACAAATAAAGTGGTAATTCCACTTTATCATATGTTACATATACCACAATCAAGCAGCAATTACATGCTCCTTCCATTTGTAAGGGCTCCCAGTGCCGACGTGGATGTTTTAATGAGGGCTGTAATGAACGCTCAGGGTGTTTGGCAAGTCTCCGAGATGTTGCCGGGGCTTTTATGGCTCCCCATTATAACGTACAATTTGCATCAGCAAATTACAATGCTCCATATCATTATCCTGCACCAAGGCCCGATCATAAATTAGAGCTCCAATTACAAACATCTACGTGGGAACGGGGAATGAACACGACGGCACCCACCAGAAGCAGGCAGGAGGGAGAGAGAGCCTCCTGTGGATTGTGGGACGAGACATCTATAAAGGTGTGATATTCTCATAAACCGTCCTTATGGGAAATTCATGCTTCCAAAAGAAAGAGACCGTTTTCAGGGAGAAGAGAACGTCTGCTATATCTGTTTTGGCAGTTCCATATGTCATATTTCACGGCACGCTGCACATTGAACTTTTTGGTATTATAATCTTCTTCCTTCTGCTAAGCACAACACCCACTGATTTCGATAGCTGCCTGTTTCACACTTCTCTTTCTCATTGTGAGCCTGTCCATTCAGCTGTGCAGAGCAAGGGCCTCGTCCATTGTGTCTCAATTCAAACCAAGCAATGTCCCTGTCTCTTCCAATCTCCCTCTGTTTCATCTCTCTCTCCCTCTCTTATTCAACTTGATTATACACTGGAGGGAACATGATAAATAACAGAGATTTATCATGCTGCAGCTTATTAATTCACTGCCACAAGTGTAATATATTTGTCTGTGTCATTTAAAGAAGCAGCCGATGCGGAGTTGCCAATGTCACCGAAAAGAATGCGGAGGAAGCCATTTCAGTTTTTGGCAGAACCTAATGAAAAACAGTATATTTATGCGACACTTGTCATTTCCCAACACGAGCGTTGTTTCTTCATAACACTCATCTCTATCTCAGACTGGTTTGATGCTCCGGTGTTGCAACGATGGTTGTGGGGTAAACAAACAGCTGTGTTCCTGTGATGGCTGTGTTTCCTGTTATCTGCGACCTGTGGCCAAATCTGGCATGGAGAGGTAGAATAAAAGGCGCACGACAGCACACTGCTGCAGGCGCCAGGCAGAAACCAACTCTACCGATGAGACAAAAGGCCTGCGGGTCTCCCGCAAACCCACAAGAGCTCCCCGACACCGCGCAAACAAAGCCTGAAATTAAGAGGAGCCAGAGGCAGGCCCATTTCAGCAGCAGAGATAAAGTGTTCCTGTTTCATGGCCTCGCTGAGTTTCCCATACGGGAAGAGAAGCGAAGCACCGCTTTGGAATATTCAGTCACAGATTTTGAGAAAGCCGTTTTTTTTTCGAAAATGTTTTCCGTTCCTTTCCAGCTCTTTTAACATTCACACCTCCCACCACGCATTCTGGGTTTCATTTTAAAGGTACTAAAACCCCCTTTTGTAGGCTTTAGAGGGTGTCAGATGATGTTTAATTCATATTTTGTTTTGCATGTTAACCTTGTGTATCTGCAGGATCAAACGCATCCATCTCTGCTTTTTGGCTGCAATGCCAGAGCACGGAGGAAGACTGTGATCTCTTTGAGTCTGAGAGGTCATAAGATGAAGAGACTTTATTTCATATTCACAAACACCCTCTAGCAATTATTCCTGCTAGCTGTAATGTTTCTATGAATCTGTTTGGGGTTAAAGCCCCCACCCACCTCTCCAACTCTACCCGCACGAGTACCTTTTCCGAAACCTGTAAAAGAAAGTTAGACTAAGTAGGTCATGTTCTGCCACTCGTCTTCTAATCACTCAATGAAAAGAACACGATTTCCCTCCACCGCAGCCCCTGAGCCTTGCTCCTGGGATTTCAGAGAGCAACGCACACTCATTTGAATTTCTGGCATATGTTTTCTCCGTTTCCTTTCTCTCTCTACACCCCTCTTTTTACTTTCCTTACCTTGAATCTGACAGTACACAAGCAACACCTACCCTGCCTCCAACTGCACCACACACACACACACACACACACACACACACACACACACCCACACACCCACATCCAGCACCACACACCCTCCTCTCCCCCCATCTTTCTACCTCACCGCTGTCTCTCCGTCTCTCTCGGTGGAGAAGGTGTCTGACAGTAACAGCAGGTAAGGTTTAAGATTACAGGAGAAGCAGGGGCAATTATACCTCCAGCTGATGCCGGTGTGTTTATGAGGAGAGGAACTGTTAATGACAGTGTTGCGGTTTCTCCAGAGGCCGGAGCAAAGCTTTGGGAAACCTGCTGTTTTTGTCAGCCCTGCTTCCTTTTCAGTTTTTTTTCTTCTTTCTGTCCGCCTATCAGCTTTTTTTTTTTTTTTCTTTCTCTCCCACGCCTCGGCGACACTGAGAGCCTTCACTTTGAGCTGCCGTGCGTCTGCGTTGTTCTGCCGATGCTGTGATATTTCCTTTTGGGCAAACAGAGGCGCTAAGCAGGTAGAGATTTCCTGTTATGTGCTCAACTAGCAGGTGCTGACTGGATTGCAAGTAACGATGGCTTCCGCAGGTCACAGCAGCTTGGCTTGTTAAAGCACATTGGTAAACATGTATACACATACACACATACCCACGTACCCATACGCATACACAGGCTGGTATTTGCAACTGCGGGTCTCATGCCAGGGTTCCGGCTGCCTTGCCACTTCCCCTCTACGTGCTTTCACACACAGCACACAGATCGCAGCGATTTGAGAGGAGTTTGTGTTTAGATAAAGGAGCTTAATCATAATTGCATGGGGTTTCCAGTGTCGAGCAGTTACGCTCTCCCAGTTGCTGTCCCTCTTGGTAGTTCCTGGCTGGCAGCAGGAGCAGTCCTGAGAGATACGGTGGAAATCATCAAATATTTCACTGTAAGTGAAGGTAAAACTGAAATAATAACATTAGTTTGTTATATTGAATAAATTTAAGTTCAAATGCAACGTTGTCTTTTATATTGGCATCTCTTTGTTAACCCAGTTTAGATGTAAATGTGTTGTGCACCCCAACCCCACACTTGTTTGTTTACCATGTTTGACCATATGTAAATCCTAATGCACTTCGTTCTGTGGCAGATGGTGCTAACACACTATTTGTCTTTCGTAGCCTCTGAGGCTGTTCCTGCTGGGGTTGAGTCTACCTGTTTGACTGGATCCATTTGGCATATGTTTGACCAACCTTGGGCCCGTACTCTATTTGTTAAGATGTCATTTGCACTCTCTTCACCACTGCAGAAACCTTACAGAAGCTGTGGATCAACGTGTTGATTAATGATACGTATATTTCGAATATATATTCAGTGTCACATCCAACCGCGGCTGTTTCATGTGTTTCTCTCTTTTTTAACGCCCGTATTACTGCCAAGTTGTTTAACTATAAAAAAAACCCTCTTGAACTATCTACAGTGTCAGGGTTGGAGTTTAATTCTGGATATCTGGATATCTGTGCCCTCTCCCTGACGAGATCTCTGTTTTATGGCGGCCTTCAAAATGAATGCTGTTTCACTAATTTAAAGTCACTTTGCATAGAAGAGTCAGCTAAATGCCAGGAAATGTAAATGAATGCCAGACTCACCCTCCAGTCTTCTTCCCACAACCATCCACACTCCAGACCCGGTCCGCTGTGCCCTCAGCGTGCGCTTGGCCTTGGCCCCGATCACATCGGGGCACATGGGAGATTAACTGGGCTGGCTTACTCACTCAGCAGGCTCCCCGACTCCCCTCCACTCATCCTGGCCCAATCTGCCAGCTAGCCTCCTGCTCTGCCTAGCCATGGCAGCAGGGCACCACAAACCCGGCCCGCCTTCATTACGCCTGCCAGATGGGCTGAGAATTAGATTCGAACTCCCACCATGGAGGGAGGGTGTGTAGAGAGATTGAGGAGGGAGGTGGCAGAGGAAGAGGGGGAGGGAGGAAAGTTGCGGGGGGAAGAGAGTAATGGTTTTTGTTTTCATTTATGTTGCAAGTTATTACATTTTAATGTAATACCCCTGGGACCTGGCAGCATTAAATGCCTGTTCTTGAATAATCGGCACTAACTGCAAGCAAATGCTAGGGAGAAATGAAATTAGCGAGCACAGCAATTTGGCACAGTGATTATCGGCTCCTTGGAGGCACTTCCTGATAATTTAAGAATGCTAACATTTAAGCAAGTCAGATCTCATTACTCCTCAAGGTTAAATCGAGCTGTGTCAGAGGGGAGGCAGATGCCTGATTGGAAATAGTGCTTCCTTGTCTCTCCTCATCTCTCTTTGTTCAGGCCGATGTTTCTCACTTTTGCGGTGGCTCACTGCAGGCGGAAAGGGCTCAGGGCTGAAATCTGTCAGACCCTGATGACACCTTTTGCCAGCTCTTAATTAGATCAGCAATCCTCGGTTTCAAAGGTATAATTTGTCCTCCGCCAAGGATCATCACTCGCGCTATGAGCACTGCCATGCTAACTGCCTCCGCCTCGTTCCCAATCTCAGTGCACCACACATTCTCTTCCACCCAGATGTATGGCTGGGCCCGCGGATGACTAAAGGAAAATAGGGACCTCTATGAATCCACACCAAGGGGAAAGTGTTTATTACTTTTCAGAGTGCACTGCAAATGTTCTTTTATAGTGGATTTCTCTCCGTTATTCTCACTCATGGAGGCAGAAACGATTTTCAAAGTCATTTCAGCCCTGGCATCTTCTGGACCGGTGTTTACCTCAGCCAGCCGTACACATCTGCTCTCCATACAAACTTGATCCAATTAGGTGACGCCAGACAATGGCTTACTCCTCCATAAGCCCAGCACAGCGCCGGGGGTCCCGCACAATACGGAAGTGTTTTTTTTTTTCTCCCATTACACGGCGTCAGATCCTTTTAAGGTGTTTACCCGTCGTCAACGTGTCAGCCCCCGTTTCCAAAAAGGGGGCTCAGCTGGGGAAGTGATAGGCGGCGGGGATAATGATGCTAGTGGGAGCGGCGTGGCGGATGCAGATGCACTTTACCGTGCTGTGTGCGATGAATCCCTCCCTCCGCTGCACTGCGCCCCGCCAAGTTGAGGGACAGATGGTTTGGACTTTTATCTCCGCTCTCTAAATGCAGGAGGAATCAAAACATTTTTCGCCGCGGTGATGAGATTTATTTAAAGCAAGGCAGGAGCAACAAAGCTACTTTGGGGAATATGTCTATTAGTTTTTCCAAGCTGTTGTTTTCTCATGCAGAGGGGGGGAAATCATTGCAAGTCAAATGTAATCATCCCGCCGTTGGGTTATCCTCCGTCTCGAATAATAATAATATTAGGTCGGTCCCTGGCATAGCCTACATCAGGTTTGTAATTTGAATTTCTGAGACACAAGTAAGGAGGCTGATGTTAATCACAGCCAATCACGGGTGTTACCATTGTTTTTATTTTTTGTCTTTGTTTGTAACAGCTTTATCTTTTGTCTCATCTTGAAATTTGGCAGCCTGAATTCATTATCTGCAGCGTTTCATGTAGTCAACAAAGATGGTGTCTGTAATGTGGGAATCTGCCTCCTCCCACTTACATGCTGTGTGCACCGTACCACATCTGATGTCTCTACATGTCATTTTGTCTTTGTTGTGGCCAAAAGGATTTCTGGATTGTAGCGGGGTTACCCCAGGAATGAGGAAAAAGCCTGCAAATTGTAACCAGGCATTTCCACATGAAACATTCATGCTTAAGTGTGATTAGCAGAGATTAAGGTGGGTTTGTTTTGCCTCTTAGACGGCCCCGTGACAATTTGGAAATGGATTGAGAGCAGCTTTCGCAGGCGCAGCCTCCTTAATCTCGTGCCAGGAGTTCTCACCCACCTTTGCTGAATTATTTACGTTAAAGTTCTCATGTCAGCTTTGGAGCCAAGGCCCAGAGATACTATGTGTTCTAACTGCCGAAACGTCATAGAGCGTCAGTATCATGGGAAATCTTATGTTAAGTTATTTCCAAGACTTTTAATGGAAGACATTTTGGAAGGGAGAGGTTTTTCAGTACCACCTGAGGATCTATTCTGTCGATATTAGCCATCCCTGAAAAATCTGTGTGGCAGTTCATAGAGAGTGAGCCTAATGTAACGGAGGCAGTATCTTGTACGTTTTCTATTTCCAAGTGTGACGGGATAGACAGAGATCAGATAGGGGTCCATTCTCCCATCCAGTGATGTGAATCCATCTCCCCATCCAACCCATTCTACGATCATGTATCCCATTTCCATACCGTCTCCCGATCATGTATATGAGATGGAGCCCTCCCATGTGCTGGATGATGCGATCCCCAGATAGATTCATTCATACATAATGATAAAAGATGGGTTTGGACAGGGCTACTTATTTGACAATCATTGAAGTGCCACAGTGATGGATGACGAGGGGGACCTCCCCCCCCTCTCCCCTCCCACTCCGTAACCACAGCTCCCTCTTCTGATCCCACCTTATTTATTTTTCCCAGCCCAAGCTCAAGGTCTCCACTCACTTTAAAAGAGAAAAATCAAATTGAATTAAAATTGCCCGCTCACCCAAAACAGAGACCCATGCGCCTTCAAATTCACACATCTGTTCCCACAATTCATTGCAAAGTCAAACTCTCTCTCTCTCTCTCTCTCTCTCTCTCTCTCTCTCTCTCTCTCTCTCTCTCTCGCTCGCTCGCTCTCTCTCTGGGTGCATGGTAATGTGAATTATTCATGCCAGCGGGGCCGCGGCGTGCTTCATCATGTTAAAGTGCCCATGACATTACTGATGGAGCCACTGACGCCCTCGCACTGCTAGCTATGCTAATGTATTTGGAAGGAGGAAAGGAAAGAGGTGGCAACACCTCTGGGGATCAGGAGGACATGAACAGATCACCTTTCAGAAGTTAGTACTTGAAAGTCTGGCCAAGTCTCAGCTGAAAAATTCCTCTCTTACCTCCAAAATGAATCCTAAGGATGAAGGTTTGGAACTAAAATAATGTTCCTGCTCCAGGGCTTTCAATCAATCAGTTGATCGTCAGGATGAAAGTTGTCAGGATGCGTGTCACCTCGATGGTTTAAGGGTTAAGAAACCGGCCATGAACTGCAATGTTACTTATTCGAGTTCTTTGCATCCATGTAATCTCTGCGCAGTCCTGATCTTATACAGGCATACAATTCCCAGAAGACAATTCAGTTTATAAACAATTGAAGACTTTACAAAACCAGAATGTCACTCAGTCGTGTGCATAATTCCGCCCAAAAGACCCAAAAGCCCCGTCATGAATGATTTGTATTTTGTAGTATTCAATAAATATCAATCTCCTGAATGTTTTCAACTACATCCATGAATAGTTCCCTGGGAAATTGATGCGTTAAAATACTAGGTTATAAAAAATGAAAAACCAGCTGTTGGTCATAAAAATGCTTATTCCCAAGATTTGGTAACTTTTTATATAAGATTAAATAAATATTAAGATGTTTCAATCACCCAAACATTAGTCTGCACAATTCATTTGGATGCTGTGAATGTTTTGCATAATAGTGGCATCTATTCAAGATTGTTTAAAACAATATATATTCTTCACAAACTAAGTTGAGCAAGTGAACAAGTTTCACTCGTAGCCGCCCCACGCAGTTTTCCAGCTCATGCTGAGACTGAAAGTTTTTGATCACCACCTCGCTTCTCAGCTGGATTACCTTTCTGCTCAGTGAGAGAGAGCGACTCAGTAGCGCCCAGGGGATTACTTTGTGTTGCGTCGCATCCATGCTGCAAGCTCTAATGACGTGCTGTATTTATCAGAACCCTGAAATTCAATAAGCCAGCTCAATTGTAGGTTCAAAGAATTTACCCTGATGGCAATATTGAATGTAGAGCATCAGTTCAGCTTGTGAAAGAATACACTTCCACTGAATGGTGCCATAGTGTGCACAATGTGGGCCCACAGGGAGAGGCCATCTTTCAGCTCCATTTTAGTCCTTCAGGTGTTTATTCATGGGTAAGAATGGTCTGATTGATGGGGATTTCTAAAACGGCAGACTATTGCATCTGGTATCTCTTCTCCTAATCTGCAGATTCAGGCAAATGGAGGACTGTCCTCAGATGTTTTTTTTCTCAATGTTGTAAATTGATCTTGCAATGAGCCAGTGCAGGATGACAGAGGTGATACACAAAGAAAACAAGCACAGAAAAGGGAGGGAGCCGAGAAAAGAGGTTGAACAGGATATGAAAGTATTTCAACTGTCGGTTTGTTTAAAGCGGCCTCCGATATGCCCTTTGTGAAGCTTTTCTCGCCTTTTCAGAAACCACCCGCGTGTCTGTAAAGGTTCTGGGCGCGATGAGCACAACCGATACTGTGGTTCCCACACGCTTCGCCTTCTGAAATTTCACAACCGATAGCGGTTACTGACGGAGGGGGCCTGATACAATCTCACCTGATTAGAAAAAAGAAAGTGAGAGAGGCAGTGAGAAAGCGTTGAGGCAAGGGTGAGGACAAACTAGAGGAGATAGCGGGCCTCATCGGGTCTCTGAGGTTGTGTCTAGGTTTCAGTTCACATATCTCTCGCCGGCCCCCGAATGCACCACGCTCTCTACAAATGAGTGGGTCGTGTCAGGACTGACGGATTACAAACCACACTGGCTTTGCTTTATCATCTGATTGCAAATTTTAGGCAGAGATTGTTTAAGTGTGATAACAACTTTTTTTCCTTTCTGATTCATTCAGTGTAAACAAGGTCAGTAATGCGGCTCAACCTGAAAGCATTATAACATGTGAGAATGCAGCAGCAGATTATGCAGAGGATCCACTGCGGGTCTGTTGATGACACAGCAGATGCAAAACAGGAAAATAAACAAATAATGCCACACGTGCTGAAGATACATATGGTGCACTGTATAAAGGACATGTGATATCCGCAGCATAATAGATGTGTGCCTGCTGAACCACTTCTCACCTGGATGCCCCAACGATTCCTATGTTGATTAGAACATGACTGACCAGAGAATCTCCAGCTGCATTCTTTATATGTGAAAGGCAAATTGTGAGGATATTAAACAGATTAAATCTTATCTCACCGTAACCCTTTAAGCTTTATTAAAGCATACACTCTTACATATACAAACACAACACGAGCCACCTTGACACTAGTCTCCTACAGTCACTGGCACACAGGCCTACTTCGGTCAGCCATGGGAGAACAGGGGGTACTCCAGGGGCTGAAAGATGAGCCTGATCCCACGTAGGCAAGAGGGCTTGCCCCTAAACTGTCCAAGTTGCCTGGCTCCTGGGAGCTCCTCTGCTGATCTTATCAACCGCTCTCGTTGCTGAGAGGAGGAAGAGGGAAGGAAGGTGGTGGTAGATGGCATCTTTCTGTTTGTTCCTTTTCTGTCTTCGCCTGGCATGTCTGCTCGTTTTTTTTTTTTTCCTGTTCATCTTTGACTGGATGTGCTCCACGTCATCGCTGTCATTCACGAGGAGGTGACACAGTGGAGTGTCTGAGTTATTAACAAACAAACACGCTGATCCGACTTGCCTCACAACATATGTGAGATGTGAAAGGCGGCAAACCCGGATTCTTTGAGTGGAAATTGTTCCCGAATACAGCGCTCAGTTTGGAGAAATATTTGCATTCCACAATCGCTATAATTGGAAGATATTTTTTTGTTTAAACCTCTCAAATTTCACCAAAGTGACACATGTCACGAAGGCTATGCCCTACTTCCCCTTCCTTCTCTTATTAGTGGAGCTTGTTAGGGGAGCTGCCATAGGCCCTCGTTGCTGTGACGGCTCAGTCACAATCTATTATACTGACTGGGTGCCTGTGCATCTCTAGCTGGCACCAAATATTGGTTTTGCTTATAAATTCTCGAAAAAAACACCACATTAATAATGAGAAAAATAAACAGGCGGCTTGTCGACAGGACGTGGGTGGCTGTCCCGTGGGAAAGGGATCTTTGGGGGGGGATATAGAAAGGGTTACAGCATCACACGACAGGGGTTCCACCACCTCCCCCTCACAGTCGTTCCTACACTCCCAGTGCCTCGCAGCTATCAAGACACTTGTGTCGCTGTAGTAAGACAGCAAAGTTTTCATTTACTATCTACACAGCTCCCTCTCCGAAAGCAAGCCTTCAGGGTAATGTTAGGTCTTTTCATAAGTTACAAAGATGTAATTAGACAAATTAGCTCAGCAGACACTCAGGGTTGCCTTTTTAATGGCTGCGTGTTGCCTAGGTTGGTAATTAGCAGGCAGCCGCTGCTCCAAAATCACACATTGCACCCGAGGCCTTGCATCCGTAACCTGACAACCAGTAACAGTGCAGTAATGAAGGCTTATGTATCCCACAGGCTTGGTTTGTCTTACTTGCCAGCCAGGTTTGATGTTTCGAACCCACGCTGAGCCACTGTGCAAATCTCTTGTTTATGCCCATGTATCATTTTCTTCCAGGTTGAGCGTGTACCGTCCTTTCAGCACCGTCATGTATTCAAATCACACGGATGTGTTTTTGCCTCCAAGGCGCAGACTTTCATTCCAGCCAATCACCTTTATTGCTCAATTCATCAGGGCCCTGGACTACGTGTCCAGGTCTCTTGCTGTGAGCAGCACCCGGCTAGCCGATGAGCCATTTTCCACACACCCCGCTCCTCTCCCACTCTTAATGACTTGCCCATGGTGATTTTCACCAAGCGCCTCTTTTTTATTGGCTCGGAATAAATTCCCCTTCTCTCTGACACCAGACATTCTCTTTAAATTGGATTGAGGGGGCTGAATGCCAAATCGGAAATGACCGAGCAAAATGCAGATTAACTTGTGAGAGAATATATTTGTCTATTTACTGTATGTGTCCATATTACATTGGTGACAGTGTTTTTCTCAAATCTCAATTGGCTGCAAGCTTTTCACTGTAAGTCTTCATGTGCCGCAAGAAATTGATTTTCTCCATTTTCCATTTATTTGAGTACAACATTGAGCACTAGGCCATGTCTTTACACCTGTATATTTCATAACATGTTTCATTATCTGGAAAGACATCACATTCAGCAGCTATCATTAGGTGTGTGGAATACATCATGACACTTCAAAGAAATCGACCACATGTAATTCAGTGTCAAAGGGAATTTAAATATTTCTTTATAATTATAATAGTTTTAAATTTAAAATGTCAAACAGATAAACGGAACGTATTGAAGCTAAAGAAAATATAAAAAACACAATTAGCTGCTGCATGTAGGGAACTGCCATCTGACCTAACCTCTTACAGGCTCAGCAGCTATCACAGAGTGTCGCTCTGTCCTAGTTATGGGGGCAAGTCGGCACAATGTTCTGCCTTCCCCAACGTGGGGAAGGAGATGATTGGGAACAACATGCTGCAAGTGGATAGCAGCACACATCCACAGGAGCTTTGTGGACCAGGGAGATAAGGCTGGAGCCCACAGCGTGACAGGGGGGGGGGGGGGGGGGGAGCGGGACGACTGGGGAATGGAGGACAAGACACCGCAGCCTTAAGGCCGAAAGACTCAGCAGAGAGTAATGAGGGCCAGCTCTCACCGAGGATACTGCCAAAACCGCCTGGGAGAGCAGGCAAAGGGGAGCAGGAGAGGTGGAATAACAACCTTGGAGGGCAAATTAGCCGCCTCGCCTTAGTGGCTGACATAGTAGAATGTGGAAACAAAAGGCACAAATGACAAGGAAGGAATTCGAAGGTGGCTTTGATTTTGGGTGCAGGAATCCGTTGGGACGGGCGTAATTACACACCACACGGGAATGCATGAGCTGTTCATGAAATAAGTATATTTCTTGCGCTATTTTGTATTCGAGTCAAAATGATTACATGGCGTCTTGGCTTTCTTCTAATGTGGCGCACCACACTATGTAAAACGTAACATCAACAACTTCACTGAACGATGGAAAAACAGATGTCACAACAGAAAGCCATAAATTGTCCAGCGTGTTTCCATACGGTCTTTTAGTCTTAAGTCAAATTCTTGTCAGAGCTTCACACAAATTTGGTTCTAAGACATATCTTCCCCTCCGGGTGACATTTAATCACTGTTCATCTCCCACCATCATCACCTCAAATATTTAACTTACCCAATACATTGTTCGCATGCTAGAGCAGTAAATAAAGATGAAGGACGTGCATAATATCATACATTAAACATTTAGCAAAAACCCCTTTGTCTACATATCGTTTCACAGAGGTGTCTCTGCAGACATCTTTCCAATTTGAAACCATACTGTTAGACTTCTTTTTCTCCTTGGGTGGGGTTAAGCGTTGTATTTAAGTAAAGAGAGAATCGAGTGATATACCTTTTAAAAAATACATTTACATACAGTATTTGTCCAGGGTCTTATTCACCTCTAAGTGAGTCTTTAGAGCATGAGTTGACACCATTATACACAGCACCGGGGTCAGTCACAATCAATCAGCCGCCATCTTAATAGGGAGAACTCGCAGGGGCCATGAAGATCCTCCGAGGGCACAAACCCAGTTGAAAAATACTTTTAATTTTGAGCGTCACAGTTTCTCAGGCGTGGATCATTGCCCATCCATTCTGCATGATGCCTTTAGATTCCTCTAATGGAATTTTGCACCTCTGTTGGTTTTTCTTCCTCTTTCCTTTTGCCTTCCTCCTTTTCTCTCTCTGTCCTCTGCTGTCTCTCTCTGTCTCTTTCTCGCTCATGCTACACACACACACACACACACACACACACAAACACACAGTGAGCTTCTCAGAGCGGGGCCAGCCTGTGGCACAAGACATGTTGGATCATTTGATTCCAGCTAATAACCGGAGTTCGCCCAGAGAAAGGCATAAATGAGTAGTGGCCTCCCAGGGCTCCTCCTGCTGCCTGTCTGAAGTGTGAGACGACTGGAGGCTCTCAGCCAGTCGGCTCAGTGGATGGAGGCTGATTGTGTCATAAGGGCCCAAATATGGATGTTCTCCTAGAGGGTGATGCTGCACAAGAAAAAGCTGATTGTACAACGGCAAAAAAACATATCTGTCATTCCAAGTATGCGCCACAGATTTACTTTAAGTCTATTCTAGTTTTTTTTTGTCTTTTTGCTTCGTTTGTTTAGGATTTTGACGTTTTCTCTGATTGCCTGTTAAGGAACACGAACACACAAACAAGTATTTTCCTGCACGTGTGCACACAAACACCTAACCACACACTGTCTATACCCCCTCCCACAGTTACACACCGCACACTAGGAAAAAAACAACACCTTCTTCCACACACACACATAAAACACCCGTACATCTACACTATATTATTTCAGCAAAAAAGACAACACTTCCTTGTTGACACGTTGTAGTGCTTTGCGTTCTGATTAGCGAGGGAAGGGAAGTGGTAATGAACTGTGAACGCTCTGCTTCCTTCCATTTGGAGACCAGGCATCAGCTCATTCCTCTGCTCTCGCTGCCAAACGCCGTATTGCTATTCTGTCCGTACGCCGCTCCCAATTAACTCCGGTATCGCTCTCTCTCATCCTGCCTCCGTTGATATCCAATGTCAGAATGACTATTGGTTCCATTTCCTCAGCCCATCGGTGATGATCATACGCCCGTTATGGACGAGCTGTGACATTCTGACGCCCCTCTGCCGCTCCTGCTGCTGTTCTCAGTGGGTTTTAAGCTTTTTTTAACAAGTTGCTGTCGACCATATAGACAGCAGCAGACAGACAGAGGTATCTGTAGGATTTTTCGGCAGACGGCTTTTATTCCACATTTATCTCATCCCAAAAAAACAATTAAACCTATTTATTTGGTTTCACGACATTATTTGCACCTACACATCTCTCATCCAAGACTCTTTTGTTTTTACTCAACATCTCGTCATTACAGCTCTGCAAAACAAAAAGTGTGAAATCACATTTCCCTCCTATCTCGCCTGGAGAATCTGCAATAACAGCCCCGCCCTCGCCGAGATGCGCCGTGTGACTTGTGTGTGTGAGTGTGTGTGCGAAATAGAGTGTGTATCAATCTTTTGTCATCTTTAATACCGCAGTCTTATCGGGAGAAATGACAAGCTCAAATGAGCCGGCGCGGCAATTACCGCCATGCGAATAAATGTGTGTGTGTGTGTGTGTGTGTGTATATGTGTTGAAGTGGGTGTGTTGGTTGGTCGGGGGCGGGAGGGGGTGTGTTGGTGGTGGGACCATTTACAACTTGCTGATGAGAAACCCCGCTGTTCTCCTCATCACCCCTTCCTGCTCGTCTGTCTCCCTCAACACGCCCCAAACCCACACACACAAAAACACATCTTCTTCCTCGCGCACACACACACTCACGCACGCACGCACACACACCCACACACACACCCCAGGACACCTGTAATTACACAGTTAAGTGTCACACAAATACAAATTTTCCTGTTACTCAAATGTCCAATCTTTATCTCCAATTGCTCTGGAAGCTCTTGCAACACATATAAAAATGTTGTTATTCTTATCAACAGTTTTCTATGAACATATCTTAGAGCGAAACAATTTTAAGTCTGAATTGCGAAGTGCCCGCACATTTCATTTATTTATTTTGAGACTAACAAACACCAGCAGCTCTATTATCCTCTTACTGCACCAACATTCATGCATACACACAATGGAATGGATCCCCCGTCCTCTGATAGCAGCAAGGGACACATCAACGCAGCAAGAGAAGCCTGCAGAGGCCTCAACATGCGGAGGGATGTGGAGGTGTCAAACGTGGAAGTGTCAAACAGTGTGCACTCACCACCCCGAACCTCTCCTCAGTATATGCGACATGTGTGCGCCTGCGCTTGTGTGTCAAGTGTGTGTCCGAGGGCGGCTGTCACCTCTAAACAGCAAAGTTTCCAAATGACAGGGCCAGGCGACGACAGTTCAGCTACTGCCACTGGGCAGGTTAGAGACGGGAGCCTCCCTTCATCTAACAATCCCCCCCTCCTCTCTCTCTCTCTCTCTCTCTCTCTCGCTCTCGCTCCCTCCCTCTCTTCATGTTGTGACTGCTGTGACGGGACTTGCAGGTTTCTAGCTGTTTACTCCATGTGGTTTTCATGCTACAACATGTCTGCATTGTGCTTTTTCTCCCTGGCATGTATTTGACATTTTTACATGAAGCGTTAACTGCGTGTGTGTGTGTATGTGTGTGTGTGTGTGTGTGTGTGTGTGCGTGTGCGTGTGTGCATATTCTCTAAATGTTTATATCATATGATGAATATGTAATTTATTGGATAATATTATCTTCAAAAAATGTTATGTTAATAACACTCACATTGTTTATAATCAAGACATCCCTGTCAAGGAGCCGGTTTGTTTTCACTTTCCTTATATTTGACTTCTTATCGGACAGAAAGGAGTTTGATCGATGGCTTTTGCTGTTGGTTGTAGACACTTTGAGATCATGACCTGGATTACTGAGAAGCTGCACATGCCTCTCATTGGACAACCGAGTTATAGAGTGTAGCTCGAACCAAGTTAGTACACATGGATGTTGACCTCTGACCTTTGACCTTTGTGCTCTTCTTTGTGATACTGGTGGGAAAGTCTAGATCTTGTTGGTAGTTTTCCACACAGTGTGTTTTAGGTTTAGAATCTTTGGATAAATCATTAGTCTTCAATGATCTTTAACAAATGAATGTGCAATTAATAAATTAATGTGCATTTACATTGAGTCTCAGATTTTAAACTGACATTCTTTCTTTGTGGTTTTTTTTCAGTCACATGCCTCACATGTTAACATGTTGTGAGGTTAAGGCAAAATGTTAACACATCAAAAAAAATACTCTGCTTTTAATTATATATTTGGTCTGTGAGTTTTCTACCCAAAAAAATTTAAGCCCAGTTCTTGGAAAAACATGAATCAACAAATATGCTAATATGATTGGGTTCAAAAGTTGAACTGCTTCAGATGCAAGATGTGCCCTACTTCACTCAGAAGTCCAATCTGAACATACGGAAGATTCAGGTTAGTTTGCACAAATGTCGGGCCGCACAGAGATCAGGACATTAAACCTCATGGTCATTACATTGTAGTACCTCAGCCGCGTGAACTCTATGAGCTCTTCCTGTCTCTAAGAACAGGTTGCTGCTGTTTTTTCAACACAAGATCATTTGCCCTCATAGGAAACGTTGGGCTGTTGTGGAGCTCAAGGGAGTGCGTGATCGCTTCTTTTGAAAAGTGAATGGATAATTCATTTCATTGGCTCAAAAGGACCGAGCGAGAGCGATAGTGCTCGAGAGAACGGACAAAGGTAGATGACATCCTGTTCGGCCTTATCCTCATCCCACGATCCTTTAATGACAGGAACGTTGTGTTAGCCTTTGATTTGAATCACTCCCTATGCTACATTCTCTCTCCCGTTAAAACATACACCAATTCTTTCTCCCTCATGTGGTTTCACATGAAATACAATGACGATTTAATAAATGTAAAAAGAAGGGACGGTTACAAGTCACGCTGGTGCTCTTAGTTAGCAGTGTCTCCAAAAGTCATTGCAAAATGGATCAGGAGATAAGAGAGGTTTGTCCAGTAACCGAAAGGTTGGCAGTCCAATCGCCCATTCCATTTGCCAAAGTGTCCTTGGGCAAGATACTGAGCCCTGACGGCTGTGTGTGATGTAAGATAGAGAAAGTGCTGCACAGAGAAGCACTGTATGGATGGGTGTGAATGGGTGAATGGCAAAACGGTTCTGTTAAGTGCTTTGAGTGGTCATGAAGACTAGAAACGCTGTTATATAAATACAGACCATTTACATGATTCCGCATAGAGAAAGTCAAACATCAAAGTAATGGAACAATTACTAGAAAAATACCTTTTTAAGTGGAAGAGGGTTCAGTTTTAAATCCCTGCGTGGCCAAGGTCATTCTGCGTGGAGTTTGTTCTTCCTCTGTCTTTGTTAGTTTTCTCTTGGTGCTCCGGCTTCCTCCCACTGTCTAGAGACATAAGGATTGGGGTTAGGTTGATGGTAGACTCCAAATTTTCTACGGTGTGAGCGTGTGTGTGAATGTTTTTTTGCCGGCTCTGTGCGATGCTGTGCGCAACTTCATGCAGTTGGACTGAAATCATATAGTTTCTGAATTAACTGGTATTTAATAAGGAATATCACTGGTGTGTTCTACATGTCATCTGCATTCACCTTTAAAAAAAAAAAATTGCACGTTTTACCCTGATAATAGGTAGTCCTGTTAATTCAGGTGTTGCCTTGACTACTACAGACTTTCCCTCCGTGGGGTAACTCTTCAAATAAATGAAGTACTACCCCTACCTGCACTGATATCACAATATAAACTGCGTATTACCAAGTCACAGCCTTGAACCCTCGCATACAAGTTTGAGATTGTGTTTTGAAATTGTGCCTTTCGGTGATTCATTCAAAGATGTGACTTATTGAACTAGTCCTGGGATGTGTCATCTCATGTTGAAGGAGCAATCCCTCTGCCGTGGATGGGGTTCAGTTTAATTTAACGGCCTGCAACAGCTCATCGATAGTTTGTCCCACAGCACAAAGAGATGAAATTGGCAATGACAGCATATAGAGGCTATTGTAGGTTATATCTTTATAAACAGACCCCACGCAGGAATAAATGAAAATGGATTTCAAGTGGAACACACTCTAGAGAAATACATTTGGGTCGTGTACAGGCGGCACACTGAGTGAATTTGAAAGTGTCTGATGACCTCTAAGTTAATCCTTACCAAGGGTGTCCTGAAAGCTGAGGGGGCGATAAGATTTGTGACTCAACGCCACATATTTGAATCCCCCTCATGACTGTTGTCATGTGCCTCCGTATTTCTTGTGTATGTGTCTGTCTTAGGGAGCTGTCTAATAAAGCAGAACCCATTATGAGGAAGTCTGTTTACGGGCTCTTAGCCTTTTACGTACTGATTAGGGGATTGTGTGCTTGCCGATGGATTTATCTCTTTATCTTCTGATCAAACAACCGCAGTAATGTTACCCATGACAATCACAGGCTGCAGCATGTATGGTGAGCCATGAATAGTCACATTACCATACATTTACATTTCTCTGTCCAACATATGGCTTTAAATCGTTGTCAAACATAATGTAATTATGTCCTTTTCAATATTTGTCTATCTTGAAAGAATGCCCTGGAGAGCTCTTCACAGAGAATCATCTCTGGCTTTTGTGCAGTCACTGACATCATTGTCGTTGTAGAGCTTGATGATGTAAAGAACGGTATTCAGTCAGAATTCATACATGACATATACTTGCTGGATGCACTGCAACCAAATGTAACAAGGACAGAATATTCATCCGTAAATAATCCTACTTTTAGTGTCTCTGAGAAATGAACAGTGTCGCGATCTTATTTTCAGTCAGACATTGATTCATTTAATCAGACGTTAATCAAAAGTTACAGTTAAGTGACAGTTCAGCATAACTTATGGGTTCATTTTATTGCGTCAAGAGCCATTACACTTGGCATCAGTCAAGTAAATCAAAAAGTTGAATTAAAAATGAAAATCATTAAACCATTGAAGTTGTTGTTCAGAGGCGAGTGCAGCTATAGGAATCGTCCTAGCAAATTGTCTCGGTTAAAAGTCCATCTTAGTCCCTGGTGTTCTTTCCTCTTTCGCTCTATGTTGCGTCTGTTTCAGTTCACAGACTCGCAGGTCACATTGCCCTCCGCCTGACTCCATCCTCTTATTCACACACCACCAGACACCACACACATGCTCACACATGGCCATATATACTCCAGACAAGCCCGGCACTTCACAACGCCCAGGCAGATGGAAACCATTATTTGATTCTTAACTCGAAAGGAAATCATTTCATATCACCAAAAGCAAATTACCAGTCGTCCAAATATTTAGGGAGGAGATGAATTGGAGACCTCCTACTTCCACATGGGCTTCCTGCACGAAAACTCTAGTTTTGGAAAGCTGGGGAAAAGAAAATAAATGAGTGGCAACCCAGCCCTGTTGTTGACCTCTCTGACACGACAGGGCGATTATGGAAGTGTGTGCTTTGATTTCAGAGCAGGTCTGGCTCTCTGCACAGGATGCCATGTGTCCAACACGGACCTGGGGCCTCAGAGAGGAGGAAGCGTCTCCTTTATGGCACTCACAGTATTTGCACGATGGCCTGTGATAGGGAAGCATTCCAACGCACATCCTTTCTTGTTCCTCTTGTGTAATGAATCAGAGCTGGACAGTCAATCCAGCTATGTCCTATAGCTATAACATATAAAGCATTATCTGTGTGGCAAAATCTATAATACGGACATTAGTAAAAGGCCAATAAGTCATTGATTAAAGGAGACTGACTTTGTGATATCAGGACTTGTGATTAATGAGAGGATATTCCGAAATCGATATTAGAATATTGATTTGGAAACCCTGGCTGGTCCACATTTCTTTGTATAAAAATAGATTTCACATATGTCTTATATATGTATAGCTCTTGAGTTGAGGCTTGGCCAGAGATGTATCGGGCCTTTGGTTATTTCTGTCTTTCTCCCTTTGCAACAAATCAAGTTGTTCTACTCTCCCTCCCTCCCTCCCCTCTACTTTATCACCCACCTTTTGACCCAGCCCATCTTTGATTATCCCTGAGAAAAATGGCTTCTTTGACTCCCAAAGCGAGTACAAACAAAAAAATGTCCTTGAGCTATTTGTCTTGCTGCTTTTGTCTTGCAGCACATCTGCACCGAGCACTGTCATCCAAAGCTTTCATTCCATTCTTCCCTCCGCGCCGCATCTCCTCCCACTGCAATGCATCAAAACAGCTGGGTGTCTGTTTGCGGTCCATTCATAATTATGCTGGGGTAATTAAGAGCTTTCTGTAAAATGATAGCTTTGTCAGGCTTCTCAGATGTTACCAAACAAGGCAGCCTACAAAGGTGTTAGTGTCGCACATTCATCATTGTCATCTGGGGCTAATTAGCAGCCTATAAATCACTAATCCAACCTGGACCAGCCACAGCTGAAAGGAACTACATTTTCTTAAGGTGGATCAGGACCTCAATCCCTCCTGGCTGCTTTCTCTTGTTTCATTTATTTAAGGTTTGACTATTATTAAAATAATTAACATTTTCTTTGTTATTGTCTATACTTTTTTCAGTTTTATGATTTTATTAAATGATCACCTTGAATTAATCAAATTTGTCATATAGTTTTTTGTATGATCCCTAATTTCCACTTTTTTATCATCCAGCAAACTCCTTTACAGCGCAAAGAAGCTGAATGAGATACCAGGCTCTGCAGCAGGCAGGGCTGAAAGTGTCCTCGCCCTGACTTTTACAATGATAGGAAGGTTAAGTTAGCACTGTGTTAGATTTATGCCACCTTTCAAGCATCCTTCATTTCCACTTACTTACCAGATCAAGCAATCCCCAGCCAGTCTATAAAATCCCACAGCTTACTTTTCTTTAATTAAATGCCACTCGTAATGCTCCCGGTGCACCCCGTATATCTGCAGCCATAGCTGATGCTTTAAAAAGCAAAGAGCCACTTTTAATGTGGTACGCCGTCTGCAGCTCAGCTGCACCAAGGGGACAGAGCAACAAGGCATCCATCTTAACAAGGTCACACCGTTTGATTTTTAATATAACGGTCAGTGCTCAGGCCCTGCGTCCTTCTTTGAAATATTAGCGCTCATTAATGATGTGGAGGTTGCCCCTCCCCTCCTCGCAAAAACCCATCAGCAATCATTCTGTACACGAGGGTGTGCAGAGTCAGATCCATGCTCAGACCTGCTCCCACTCACTGCCAGGGGCTGGCCAAAAGCCTGCTTTATAGGCCAACTTTATGGCATTCATTATGCACACTTAACAGCCACTGTAATTCTCTCAGATGGGTTGGGGGAGTGAGGCGATTAGCTGTTAGGTCTAAACGTGGGTTGCCTGAGACTTTGACCTTTTGTTTTGGACATGAAAGATGATGTCTCCGCCTCACCCAGAGAGATTTCCTATCTGCAGTCTGGAGTCTAATTAATTGGGTTTTTCTCTTAGATATTTGCATGCTTGCTTTAAAAATTATCTCCAATCACGAGGAGGTAGTCTGGGGAAAGTCTTATTGAAGATGATGTTAAGAATTATAGCCACAGACATTGTGTTGTACTTGTGCATTTGCATGTTTGAGCTTTGACCATTTTCCTAAAGGCATTTACGAATGTTACTGCATTCTCCTTTTCTGCTAACAATATTCCATGTGGCGTCCTGCACCACGACTATGTTGAAGCGGCTGGAAGAACTATTCACTTTCAATTGCTGCATCTCAGAGATGTGAAAAATAGGCACACAGGGTCAGGGTTGAAACGATCTCACGCTCCTACGCAAACAGCTTATTAGAAGCAAGCATTTGTTGAGGGCACAGAAGGGTTTGTGCTTCTTGTTTTTCCTTCCCACTCATTTAATGTAGTTCAGCAAGAAAGTGGGGCCAACATTAACGCAGTGCAGTTTGCGTTTGTTGTCCGAATTCAGAGCTTCAAATCATGTCTTCAGAGACGGCTCTGAATCATGACCAACCAGACACCCTGATCCGTCTGCAGAATGCTGTGTGGTTCTTACTCTATCTCTTTTGGTTTAGTGACCCATTGCTGGGCTGAATCTTCTATGTGATGCGCAGCTTACGCAAGCAGTATGCCCATAACAAATTACACCAGCACCTCCTCTCAACATGACTTATCATCCTGCGTAGACATCCCGTAAGTTATTGTGCTGGGTGCCGTTGGAGCTGATGGTATGTTTACACAACCCCTATTCCCCTCTGCCTCCTGCTTGGCTGTATACCCTTAGAGACATTTCCAGGTCACAATCCAAACCAACAGAAAGAACACATTTCCCCGAGCCTCCCTGTTTGGATGCACAAAGAAACGGCCGCTGTCATGGGAAATTTCGGTTGTAAAAGCGGGAATGGTGACCTCATAAAGTGCGCTTGACCTCTAGGATGAGGAGGCTGAATGGGCCGCGCACCATTAAGTTCACACACGGCATCCAGATTAGATTTCATTGCTCAAACTGGATGTAGTCAGGGGCAGTGTCAGTGCCACACCAAATCACTGACCCTCACCACTGACCAAAGAGATGTGGATTTAGTGATGGCTACAGTTTTTATTGATATTGTTTGAGGCTCCTGGAAAAGAACCCAGCTTCACACACACTACTCACAGCTGTATGTGTACAGTATACAGCACAAACCAGAAACCATAACCCTGGAAAGTGGGGGTAACTAGCATCACACTGTGGATCTCAAATGAAGATTGGCGGTTCACTTAGTGACCAGATGGAGTGATATATAAACGTTTAAATAAACACAATTGTCTGTGGACATTTCTTTGTTAACGCAGCATATATGCAAAGAAAGGATAGAATGTGTTTTTGTCTTTTAACCTGCCTGTATTGCAAACAAAACAATGGAGCTTTATTTTGTTTTATTTATTTTGGTGGTAGTGGTTTGATTGGAAAGGTTAAAGCTGGCCCTGGTGAACCCTGGCTTGGCGGTTTGTTTTTAAGAGCCTCACTTGAGTTCCCTTTTGTGGCTCCAGATGTTTTGCGTAGCTTTTTATTTGGCTTGTAAACAGGCCGACAAAAAGCAGCCGGCATAATGATGGTGAGGGAGAACCACAGTGACATTGTTGCGGGGCATTACAAAAGATAGCTGTATGCTTAATGTGATTTAGAGCGGGGGTTTGGGGCGGGAGACTTTATCGCCTTCGAGAGGGAGGTTACCAAATTGAAATGCAAATCTTACCATTTTTGTATTCATTAGGGTTGACACAGCCCTTTGAAACAACAACTACAAAAAAGAAGGGAAAAACTCTACGTGCATTGTTGAAGGGGAGTTTCTTGGGGTTGGGGGATCAAATTCTTCTCCTGAAAGGGAATGGAAAGAAATGAGTCTGACCTTCTGACTTTGTTCATTTTATTGTGATGGGGTCCTCCTCTAATTCTTCTTGTGAATGTCGACTCGTCGTGAACAGGCATGATAGCTGCATAGCTTCAATTTGGAGCAGGTGGATTGTGCCCAACTGCACTCATGTCGTAGTATATGAGCACGCCTGTATCTAAGTGACATGCTAACCCCTTTAGATATTAGAAACAGACATTGGAGTTATGGTGACAGCATGATCTCTCATAATTATCCAATATAGATGTTGTCTACAGCAAACCTTGCCTCTATGTGTCTAAGTAAAACCACAAGTTGCCGTACAAACCATGAAAAAGTTGAGCATCTCAGGAAGTGTAGTGAGTAAAGCCTGAAACATGCTTCTGCGTTTTCACGGGCCCGTAAGCGCAAGATCCCTTCCGGGTCCCTTACGTGCTTATGTATCCCTCCTAACGTGCTGACGGGTGTCGACCCCCTTTTCTAAAATTTACGGCAAAGCTCCGCAAGCTCACTCAGCCCGCAAGGCTGTGATTGGTCTGCTCTACATCCCTTCTGGAGCTGCATTTCCGGTTTCATGCCCCATAATACCGGCAGAAATCACGGAAGATTTAGAAGAACGAATATGGACCAAATAGAAGAGCACTTGGCAGAAGATATCCGATAGTATGATCACTTGTATAACCTGTCACTGACTGGCGGATTTGTCCACCAGAAAAAGGCTACGAGGAGCCGCAGTGGCTATGTAAATAAACAATCGACGAAGAAGAAAGAAGGCGTCTCTCAGGTCGTCTTCGACAAAAAGCATTACTCCGCCTAGTGTTCTGGCGCGGAATGGCTTTGTAAGACGCGCAACGGTTGGGGAAGCATGAATGAAAACAAGTCTTGCACCACAGCGGCGTGAAAAGACGCAGACGCAGTCGCAGAAGCATGTTTCAGGCTTTAGGTGCAGAATCAGATTCCTTTTTGATGAATTCTGTTATGAAAAGCTTCCATGCTTTTTATTCTCTGACAGTTTCTATCACTCAGCTATACTGACATTCTCACACAAACAAGCCTATGCACAATCAACCAACACACACACACACACACACACACACATATCTTTCAGTGACGTATGGCAAGACCTGATCTGTATCTCCCACACACACTTCCCCAGAGAATTGATTAAAATCAGAGGGAGACAGGCCTTGAACATAGCTGCTTTTGTCTGAACAAACAAAGGCTGCCGGTAATTGGATTCACATTGAAAGAGGTATTTAAAACAGTCTGATAACTAACACAAGCTGCCAGCTTTTGCAAGGCACTTTGTGACCCAGTCACCATTATTGGTCTAGCCCTGCTCCAGCAGAGCACAGTTATGTCAAACAGCTCGCTTGTAACCTCAGGGAACGTTATTACGAGAAATCTGTCAGTCAGCGTGGGTTCAGAGGTTTTTAACCCCCTTCTCCTCTACGGGTTCCTCTTTTTGGGGCACTTAAATGCACAATTAACTCACTCCAATTTGACAGCTACAAGTAGTGGATTTGCAGGACATTTCGGATGAAAGTTCAGTTTCTATGGTTGATGTCTGGTTAAATGCAACTCACAGATAAAGGGGCCCTGCAGGTTTCTGACACGACCTATGGGAGTGTAATCAAGGTAGGCCGAATACCACAAGTAATAGATGATTAAACCAGTAGAGGTCTGATTAGATGCAGTGAGACAAGAAATCAAAGAAACCTGGCTGGACAAAGTGTGCCTGATTGTTTACATACCTGGCACCCGTAGAAAAAGAAAGAGAGGGGGACAAATGACTGCCATTTTATGTCTGGGTTTGAGGTGAACAAGACAAAGATCAACTCCAGATGGCTGCAGTCGGAGAGGGCCTGGGGCTCAGGGGACGCCGCTGCCTAGCAATCCATCGCTCACCCAGACATAGACTCTCCATTACGCCGGCTCTGAACCTGGATTATTCCATTCCGACCCTGATTGTCTGTCCACCTCTTCTCAATCCTGTTGACACTGGCCTCCCCGGGCCGAGGAGGCAGCTCCTTACCTGATGGCTCATGTTGAGTCACAGCCCAGAATGCCGGCTCCTGGAGGATTAGCCCGAGTGAGCCAAAAAGTGAGCTAAGGGGTAGATGATTGCACTAAACCCTGAGAGATCTCGAGCAGCTTTAAGTGTATTTGCACAGTTGTCCCAGCATAATGATAAAATTTGTGAAGGTTCATAATCAGCCGAGGGCTGTTGAGTAATGCTTTGCTTATATGAGTGTCTTATCTGGGCTTGGCTACACATTATACCTTCTTGTGTTTACATTTTCATGTTGGAGTGTGTGTTCTAGCAATATTTACCTTTTGCGATGGTTGTTCAAGGGCAAAGAGAGTTCACCCTTGTCTCAGTTGTACCTTGTACTTCTTCCTGCTGGTTTCTTATTTCAGAGAGATGGCCAATGTTTGTGTTTAGAAGTGTGCCAAGTTGATAGCCAGCATCTGCAACTCCGAACTGATATAATGTTTTGGATCGCAGAATAACAATGAACAGACCAAATTGTTGTTGCACAAACATTATGTTTGGTCTTTAAAGCAAGGGCACCTCCAGGGACAGGATGTTCTGTTGCATAAGAAACATGTCTGAGATGAATTTCCCCTTTTCTGTGGAAGAACTGTGTCACTGAGGTTACAGTAGGTTTGGACTTTGGCAGCTCCAACAGACAGAGAGGATTAATTTAGAAACCCCTGTCACATAATCATCAGGAAACCAAATTTCCTGTTTTTCAACTAATGGATTCAACAAACAACAAGACATTTAAAAGATTCACCATTTGTAAAATCTCACACTAACCAGCCTGTTTTCATGGACCAAATCCAAGTCTGGCTACCCAATGGAACACTAACAGTTTAGTCACTTAAGCTTTTATTAAATGTGTTACAGCAAGAACATTGACAATATTTACTCCCCAGAGGAAAGCTAATCTTCCTAGTGACTTGTAATGCAGATTAAAATCATTGGCAGGTGGATGTAAAGTCACCGACAGGGAACACAAACCATTCCAATATGAACAATGGCCCTGGATGTCTTCCCTCATCACTGAGCTGCTCAACAGCAGCTGCCACTGGCGGACAAAAGCCTAATAAGCAACATAACCCCCCCAGTAAGCAGATGATTGAACAGAAACATGTTTAGATTGGTCAATTGTGCGATTGTGCAGTTGAACATGTTTGTGTGACAACACATATCTTTCTCAGGCACAATTGGAGATTAAGACTACAACCACAGTACAATGTTTTAGTTATGTAGCTTGTTTACGCCTGCTGTTTACCAAAGCTAAAGTTCAAAGACACTGTTGTCCCTAGTTTAGGTTTAATACCACAGGGCTGCATTGAAGTCTGGACAGGTAAAAACTGAAATTTGGAAATGATGACACAGTCATCCGCATTCACTTCCTGGTGAAACATAAATGTGGTAAACTCTGATTGTCTCCTCATCATTGGTCCAACAAAAAAAAGCCACATTCCTTCTTCTCACCATTGTTGTTCCTTGTTCGTACAATCTGCTTCCTGTTTACTCTGGCAAGCCTACACAAAGGCAAACCAACTCAAATCATAATTGCTACATTCGCTTGTCTTTAGAAGGCAGCAATAGAGGAATACACTCTTCTAATGTAAATCTTAGAATTTATTATGGTCAAATAGAAAATATGACTTGACTTTACACTTCTATATTGCTACCAGTTTAATATAAAATATATGTGAACTGATTTCAAATGATAACAGAAATACTCCAAACGTGCACCTGATTTTGCGACACTCAAATGATAACAAGCATATAATATTTACACAAACTATAAATGCCTCTGTCAGGAGGTTTTTCTGTGCTCACCAAACCCTATACTCACCAGAAGTACAACATGATAAATATTTATCATCTAATTATTCTATGTGCATTATTAATTGCACAAAAATACCCCTCCAAGAGGATCCCATTAGGGTTGGAAATTAGTCAAAGCTAATAACACTCTGTTGAAAAAAAGCATTTTCAAACATCATTCACGTTTCCTCTCTCATTTTGCCCGTGCTGTAGTTCATAAACTGCAGTGTGAATGCGTTCATTACAATTAGTTTTTCCTCAAACCGACTTTACTGGAGAAATTGTGTGTGATTAAATATTAGCTTGAATATAATTAGCATTTATTAGCAAACTCTGCTTATGGCCGATAATGAACATTTTAATGAAATGCTTTGTTGAATTTTTTGTCAGGGTTTTTCATTTTTTTCTTTCCCTTTGAATTGCAGTCAGCTTTCTTGAGCTTGAAAATACAATGTATGTGCAGTTTTTATTGGGTTATAATCGAGACATAATATCCTAGGATCGACCCGTTTTACTCAGACAGCGTGAGAGTCTGTCTGTTGTGTAGAACAGCTGACAGTGAGTTTAATAATCTCCTCAGTCTGGTAGAGCTATTACCAAACTCACACAGACCATTAGCCTGCATGGGCTTAATTGCGCATTAATTGGATAATTAGTCCTGCACTTTGTTTTTCTCCCATTTCCTCAAGTCTTCTCGCTCATTTTGGCAAGCAGTCGGTCATTCGCTATTTCTCTTTTGTCATTACATATTTCAGCACAGCAAGAAAATACAGTAGGTGGTGCAGTCATACTGTGGCAGGAGATTTGTCATAGGAAGGGGTGGCTCCACGAGGGTGTGAGGCCGAGGCTGAGAGGATTGATGGAGCCCTCGGTGGTGCTCCTCCTGTGCTGTCATGTTGACCCACAATACATGCTGTGTTTGTGTTTCTGCCAGCAGAGAAACCAGGAAGAGGCATGTATAGTTAAATAGGCAACAACTCTCTCGCGGGCGAGGTGCATTATTTATGAACTTTTTAAAGAGATTTTATTCATCCCTTCCTCGTATTTCTCCCCTCCATTATTGTCTGTGCTGTAGGTGTGTGCCTCAGCACTCTCAGATTGCTGCCATTAAACCCGGGGAGTCATCTGATGGACTTATCAAAGTAAATGTTTGGCACATTTGATAGCGTTTGAAATATCCTCTTGTAATAAAGCTCTCCGGGGAGAGAGAGGGACAGGCTTTTCATGCAAATTGCTGTTTTTTTTTTTTTCTGATATCACATGGTGTTGAAATATCCACATTTATCTCAGTGCTGTCAACAAACACACGAGCACCTCCAGATATTAAGGTGGGTGCTTGGCTACGATGTGAGACGCAGGAGAAGTGTTCACCATATAACATTGGGTCAGGTGGGACTTGATGAAATCAGTTTTTTAGTGATTTCAGTTGTGATTTCAGTTCAGTGTGATTTAAGTGTCAGACATGTGGAAGGAGAGAGGAGATGTGGATGTGTGTTGTATGCATGCATGGAAGCTGCTGTGTATTTTCAGACTGGTTGGCTGTACAACGTGCAGATATGAGCACAAAATGAGATTTAGTGATTGAGTGTAATCACTGCCTTAATGAGCAAAGCACTGCCGTCCTCTGCCAGACCCTGATAGGTATCCTACTGATTAGACACGGTAAAGCTCCATCCTTTATTATTCCCAGAAGGATCAACACTTGCTTTTGTCTCCGTCTAATAATAGCCGTAAAGTATGATCATTCCAAAGTGTTAGAATGCTCCTTATAAACATCGGCCTGTTTTTATTTTGTTTATTATTCATCTCGTCCAATTACCATTCTAAAGGGGGAGTGTGTCTCACCAGGCGCTGAGGGAATAGGAGATTAAAAGGCAATGAGGAAACATCTGTGTCTCTGCTTTGCCACAAATCTGCATCTCATTCCTACCACTGGTATCCAAATAGGCGGCGCCTACAATGCAGGGGGAAAAAGTGAAACACCGAGGCACATAGGGCTGGAGAATAGAGGGAAGGGTTACCATAGAAACACACACCTCACATGAGTTTATGGGCTGCATCCTATCACATGCCATCAGGAATTACCATAAATCTTCTGGCAGCGAGGGCGGTGGTTAAGGTGCGCCGCAGCAGTGAATGACAATGTGTTGATCTCCGCATATCTGGAGAGATGCATCCAGGCTCTTAAAATCAAGAGGAAAATGGCATCAGATTTAGCTTGTGACAATAGAAAGATGGAGAGTGCCTCTAATGCGTTTCCTTTCATGAGCTTGTGTGCAAACAGATATTGAAAATCAGAACGAGGATGCTGGCTGCCTTGCCTGTATAGTCATGTCATTGTGCAGATGAATGATTGCAAAATCAAAACTTAGCGGAAAAACATAATGCACAACAGAGCCGTACACTTATGCTTGATAATCTCTGACTGGGTGTCATCATGCTTATTCCATTCACTTGTCGCACAGCTGTCTGCACATAAAAAAGCCAGCAGTTAGAATTGTGTCAGGGCACAGTGGTACATCCGTGCAATTTCCACAAATGGCATCTTTTCCCCAGCTCCCATCCTCTCGACCTCTGGCATCGAGCGACGACGCTGAGAGCATTATCAGATGTGTTTGAGCAGCTCCCATCAGTGCGACCCCGGTGGGCGGTGCAGACATCGAGTGACCTTTTCTGCATGGCTCCCTGATATTAACGCAATCTCTTCGCCTTATTACCATGGGAACATTAGACCTAATAAACGGCTTTTTCCCTGGCTTCCATTTCTTCCTTGCCTTCTTTCTCCCCCATTCTCCCCTGCCCTGCTCCCCTCGTTCTCCCTGCTCCTGCGCCGATAACCCGACGTCCCCAGGGGCCCGGCCTCCATAATCGCGTCAGTTCACGGCCCTCTTATTCCAGCAGAATTGCTTAATTGGTATGTGTTCTACATAACTGTTGGAGTATTAGACTCACAAATGAAGGTTAGAACCTCAGTGCTTGTAATCGACTGAAAGAAATTGATTTGTGCTCAGCTGCCCTTCTGGGACGGGACTTTATGGTTCTCTGAAGACATGAAGCTTTTATAATTGTGTGTTCTTTCCCCCTCTCCTCTCCTCCGCTCTCTCTCTTTTTCTCGTTTCCTCCCCTGCTAACCACTTTGTTGACATTCATCAAATGGCAAGATGCTGGCAGCATAAAGGTGATATGTCGGCTGTTCCATGTTACGGTGCACTTGGCACCAATTGTAAAGCAGGTGTAGAGTGCTGAGGAGGGAATGTCTACATGTATATCTTTACCCCCACTGGGAAATCTAATCATAGCTTCGGTACTCCATCAATGGAAATCTGATTACATTATGTGTGATCATGCAGAAGGCGTGAAGCGGCTTCGTATTAACCAGACCTGACCAATGAAAATAAATTGTCTTATGATTGATCTTCTTAGTTTCCCTGGTGCTTAAAGGCTTTGCATCAATAGCTAAATGTGTGTGATTAACAAGGACCTTGTCTCACAGCTTTGTGGCGGAGCCAATAAAGTGGTCAGCAGGGGGAAATGCATGAGCGCTGATCGACCCCAGTTTTAAGGGTGACACCAGGACACAGTGAGGCCCAGAGTGCCCGTTGATAAGAATGACACACAATTCCATTATACATTTCCCTCTGTTATAGTATGTAATATGATTGATTTGGGTGCTGACAGGGGATATAAGAAATGACAGACTTAGCGTAGGAACCTCCCTCCTCCCCCCTCCCATCAGCGCTGATGAAATGGGCTGATCAGCACAGTTTACCCTGCTGGACTGTGTCGCTGCCGCTGTCTGGCTGGTGTCTTATGCATGAAATCTGCCTCCGACTCAGGTCACCATAGATTATTCATGCCCGCTTTCCAGGTGGGCAGACTCAGATGCGCGCGGTGCAGAGGTTTGCTCAACGCTAAATCACATTTCACGCTTGCGCTAATGTCACCCGGGGAGAGTGAGAACTGGCAGGTGGTGTTTACAAATGAGAACACCCCAAACTGCAAGCCACCCTGACACCAGATGCTGATTAGATTATGGGGTGGCATGAAAGCGAGTGTGTGAACGTATGGAGCAGGCAAGGTGGTGCATTCAAAGTCGATTAAGTGAAACAGAGTGTCGCGTTTATTTCGATTTTTATCCAAATGGAGGTGTCATCTTTGACACTGATGAGGGTTTTCACAGTGTGGGAGTGGTTAGATGGAGAGAGGGGGTGTGTTTGAACACTGGAGTTAAATATTCTGGATGAAACTTAATCAGTGCTGTTTCCTCTTTAGGCGCATTAACATGCAAAGCTGCTTTTTATTTTGTTTTAGTTTCAGTTGCACATTTGCTTTTGGTGCTATCTGTTTGTGTTCAGATAAGTCTTGCGGAAAATTTGCATCATCATTAGTTCAGTTCAGTTTCATGTGTCCTTCAGTGTAATAATAACAAAAAAAACAATCCTGTTTGTGTTTAAAACATATCTGAAAGCCAGGAAGACACATTTATTAATCATACACCTACCGAGTTCTTTCTTTGGACTAAATGTGCACCTATATATTTAGTAATCAGCCAATCGTGTGGCAGCAGTTCAATTCATAAAATCCTGCAGATGCAGGCCAATGAGCCTCAGTGAATGTTCACATCAAACGTCAGAAAGAAAACGTGTGATCTCAGTGACTGTGCCATGATTGTTGGTGCCAGTCAGGCAGCTGTGTTTCCGAAATGACTGAACACACAACAGAGTTAACTAAAAAAGAAAAATCCACTGAGCAGCAAATATTTTGATAGAAACATCTTGTTGGTCAGAGAGGTCAGAGAAGAATAGTCCGACTGGTTGGAGCTGACAAAAGTGCTGCAGTACCTCAGATAACAACAGCATCTCAGAATGATCGACCCGTATAACTTTGAGGTGGCTGGTCGACAACAGCAGAAGAGCACATCAGGATCAACTGCTGTCAGCCAAGAACAGAAACCTGTGGCCACAGTGGACAAAGCTAACCAAGACTGGACTTGTTCGGGTTTGATGGATGGATGAGCAGAACATGACTAAAATCTAAGAGAGCGACAAATAAAATGTTTTTTACGCTAAAGCTGAATATCTTGATCCATGTAAAGTTAAATAATTGGCTTTTTCTTCTTGTAGCAAAAAATAACATTAAGTTTTAAAAGAAGGTTTGTTGCTTGTGGACCTCGTTGACCGCTCTCACAACAGAGTGTTCTCTATATGTGAACATGTCTTACTCTTCAATCTTTGGTAATTGCCATATGATGCTAATTAGACTTTGACAGCCTTTAGCAGCAGTACCACTCAAACCTACCCCCCTAATCAACTCAAGTGTGATTTAACAGTGCATCCGAAGCATTAGTATTCCAGAGCCGGATCCCTCTTGGATCCAGGCTAGGATTATCTAAGCTCTTAACATCTTAGCTAAGCTGGTTAACACCTGTTTTTATTGACATCTGAACACCATCCCCGGCGCCTCGTCTTCAGTGGTTTTAAAAGATCTGCTCTTGCTCTCTCCAGTAGGCTCATCACTCCTCCTGCAGCTGCATAAATTATTGTTTTTCCCAGCACATGTATTTATAACAGGTCAGCAGCTTCACTGAGGATATTAGGAGTTGAATCATTGAATTTACATTTGCACAAGCATTGTTATTGCACCTTGATGTTTCTAAATCGCTACATTAAACAAGAGTTAAGGAATTTTGATATTAATATTACTTAATATAATTTGTTAATTCTGTCGAACTCAGAGTGATGTTGTTTTAGATTTAATTTTCTGTATTTATTATTTATCTTGCAAGGAAGATACCTTGGAGATATATCTGTTTTGCCAGGGAGTCTTGGTCAAGATAGGTTGCAAAATTAGATTAAAAAAGTCCACATACAATTACAAGTGGGATTAAGCCCCAGCAACACATCAGGGTGTTAAAAAAAAAACAGGAATATAACGGCACACGATAAAGGCAAAAACTGATTTTGAAATGTGTTTTTTGACTTTATGAGTTGATCTTGGTGATATCAAATGAATAATCAATTTGATCTTTCTTAGAATGATCCAGTATTGATTCATCATATTGTTAGATGGAAAGTAATTAATATATGCCCAGAGCCTTTTCCTGTGGATGTATTAATCTTTAACCCCGCTAGTCTGGACCGACTGACCAGGAGAGATGCAGTCTTAGCTGCATTTTTTCCTAATTAAAAAAATATAATAAAAGTGAAAAAGTAGACAAACAAACACATAGGCAAATGTGCAAAATGGAGGTAAAATATTTTGGAAATGCAACAAATCTTTGGAACCCCTGAACCCAAATACACAAACTGCAAAATGTCTGATTTGAATCGACCTCCAACGTAGAAAGCATTTGCCCTGATATTACCATCCAATTCCCTGTGTGACCAAAAAATACCTGAGTCTGTCACTATATTCAAGGATATGCACCCATTAATACACGAGGAAGAATGTTGCAACAACAATTTTAGTGGCAATCCAAAGCTGGATGTGAAGCACTGCATTGCATACACTTTTTGCCGTTTCCCTTCTAATTTACACTATTCAAAGTCAAAGTGTTTATTTTCCCAGAGGATTAATTTGATGTAACCAAGAAATATATATAAAATACAGACAAAAAACACAAAGAATTGTTAAAACCATAACACTCCACAGCGCACCACACAACTGCTGCTGTCTGTCACCATTACCAGCACCATTAATGTAACGCGCTATTTGTGTGTTTATCTCAAAATAAATATAATGTAAAAGTCTATAATTGTATTTTGTAATAATTTAATAAAGCGCAGGTGGGAGAAGGCTGGTTATACAATGAGTACATACGTTCTCAGACAATCTAAAACCCTCGAATTTGTATTGAAAATGAAGTATCCATAATTGACTCAATATTGAATAAAATCAGAAATCAGAGATACCAAGCAGTTGTCCTGACATGGTAAAGATGCGTATAAGTCTGTCTATCATTGACCATTGAACTATTACATATAAGTTACAATGATGCATACAGTAATATACAGTCTATGGTAAGGACGCTTGCACCAGTTACAAATCACATATGCCATCCTTGACCACATCCAGTGTTTTTTTTAAGAAAAAATGCATGTAAGGTGAATGAACATGTCTAATACTGATAGAAAGGCATTTGGGACATCTTAAAGTAAAGGGAAAAATACAATATCGACAATCTTACATCATAGTAATTTATTTATATAGATAACAGAATTGGTCCTAAGATAAATCCTTGAGGAACACCTGTCTTTACTGTTATAATTGTCCATGGAGTCATATAATTTACAACCAGTTTAGCACCTTAAGATTAAGATGCATTTTATTCATCCTAAACACATGCACAGACATGCAAAGGCACACTCATGCAGGTAGGGACATTTAGCCTCTGCTTTTAACCCATCTGGTGCAGGACACACAGAGCAGTGAGCGACCATGTACGGCACTCGGGGAGCAGATGTTGGGGGAGTAAGGTGCCTTGCTCAGGGGCACTAGACAGGGTAGGGAGGCTCTTGGATTTTTGGACAGATCAATCCAGGTTCGTCTTTTTGTTGTCTCTCCGTGGAGTCGAACCAGAGACGAACCAGAGACCTTCTCTGCCCATAGTCCAAGTTTCTGCCACTAGTCCACCGCCTCTCCTCAAGTATGTTTGAGTTTTTGCATAAGACCATGATCCATTGAATCAAACCAATATTCAAAAGTCCAATGCATGATATGTGATTGATGTGGCTGTAGTCATGTTATAATGTCCTTGTCTAAAACCTGATTGAGTTTCAATTAAAATCGTTTTGTCCGACAGTAGGTGCTTTAGCTTTTTGTTTATCAGGGATACAAATACTTAAGCTTTATTGGTCAGTCAGGAAATAGGGTGATAATTATCCAAAACAAAAGGATTTTATGCCTTAAAATAAACGAAGGACAAGGTTTTTTCCAGGGTCTACTGATCAACCAATGTCTTAGACTGAGATAAGAGGTAAAGGCAATGGCTCTTGCAGCTGTTTTTTCAACAAAGGGCTCAGTAATGTCCAGTAAATGCTTTGTAATTTGAGTAGGAAGGTTGGGTAAAATAATTTACCTATAAAGTGCTTAGTTTTTTGTTTTGCCAGGGTACTAGTCTTGCCTTCAGCTACAATTTCAAGAATACTATAGTTTACTGTACTTTCTTTCACGCATTTCAGTAATTTAGAGAGAGTAATTTACCAGGGAAAAGAGAAAACAGGCTTTCCTTTTCTTTATTATGCCTTATATTTCCATTGGGGGCCATGTTTGCCCCAGTGTAACTGATGTAATATCCGATAAAAGCCATTTAGGCTGTTGAAACAGCCTGGGGGATTCTGGTTAGCAGTGGCTGTGCAGACCCAGTGAAATCCTCAGACTTCTCTGTGCGTGTGTTTCAAAGAGGCTTGCCAGGGTCAGTGGGGGAAACTTTGAAGAATGTCCCAGGATTTGTCTAAATCATGAAGTATGGATCCTCTTAAGCATGGCTGGCATGAGAGCTGAGCCCTATCAATGATTCCATTAACCTAAATTCCAAACCAGGCTTCACAACATGACCATATTAACCCCTCGGATTTCACCAAGCTCTTGATCCCTCACTATTTAGACAGACGGGAAAGAATGGTCACTCACATTTGTCTGGCTACCGGCTATGCTTCCTGCCCCAGACAGGGAATTATCTAGCCTGGATGCCAGACGAACTTAGCCCCGCCCACAACATTTGAGGTCGGGAAGTTCGGACTGGAGTCGCTCCGTTGAGGAGAAATTATGTCCGACTGGGCCAATCAGATTGTCAGGGCGGGCTTTATACGATGATGGACAGATGATCAACGGTAACGTAATCAACCACGTCATCAAAGTGCCCTTGGGTTGAATTCGTTTTCAACAAACATGCCTGCCGCTGGAGAGCTGAGATGTGTAGATGCTGCCATTGAGTCTGTTTTAGAAGACATCAACAGGGCATTCATTTTGAAAGAGGAACAGAGAACATGGAGGCGACGCCAAAGCACCGCGCTAATCCCTATCGTGCCGGCGCTTGGCTTTTCACACCGGACACTGAAGTGACGCTGAACCGCCGGGCAGCGCTAATAATATCACCCGTTGATCCAGTAGATTAAAAGCATATACTTACTTGTTGCTCCAACATTAAGCAACAGCGTCCCAACATGTGTCCTCCTTGATGTTGTCTTTATACAACATGTTCCGAGGATCATACAACTCACTGTACTTCTCCACTTCAATTATTAATTTAATGTCATCCATTTTGAAGAACTTCTCCGCTGTTTGCTCTGTTAAATGTCGGCTGTCGAGGGTAAATTACGTATTCTCCACTCAAGCCTATGTGGAGAATACGTAGCCCCCCCCCCCCTCTCTCTCTCTTTTTATCTGTATCACTGCTTGTGTGGCTGTAGTGGATGGGCAGAGGGGGAAATTTAATAATGTCATTGGTCAAATTAAAACTCCAGGACAACCGAAGGGGACTTCAAAGTATGGGATGCATATTTGATCATTTATATCATATAAAATATGTCATCAATATAGTTTAAGATCGTTTTTCAGTGTGTTTCCTGGTGCGATACACTCGAGTCAAGCGCAAAAAATAGACTCAACGCCGAAACGATCGCTGCACAGCGCGAGGCAGCCTTGGCGCAGGGCGGCGCTTCAGCCTCCGGTGTGACCCGCACAAAGTTTTAACATGGGAGTGGATGGGAGCCAGCTGTTATTTAAGGCTTGACGCTGCGCTGAGGTGTTGCTTCGGCATCGCTTCAGCGTCCGGTGTGAACCCGGCGTTAGTAAATAACTCACAATGCGTTGCTAAACATACGTCACATACTACGTTGCTCTGATTGGTTGTAGGTCTATCCAATTGAGCAAAGAGGAATTTTATGTCCTGGTCAGTTGAAACACGCCCCATAATCACAGCCCAATGGAGCGGTCTCAGACTCACATTCTGACTAGAATTGTGAGTCTGACAACGTCAGGCTAGGAATTATCTGTAATATGACCCCATGTTTATCTACGGCCTGTATGTGTCCACATGTTTTCGGGTTATTTTTTCCCTATGTAAAATGTTGACAAAAGCTGATTAGACATTGGCAGTGGTGATGTTGGATGATAAGGTTTTTAGAGTGAACATGGGCTGAATCCCAATCTGCAGATTTTTACCTTTCCTCTATGAACAATTATCATTCCGGGTTGACGGCGAGGGTAGGAGTAGAGAACAGAAAGAAACAAGTGTCTGTTTTCATTAGGACAAAGGGAAGGTGAGCAGGAGCGCGTCTGACAAGCCAGTAACGCCTCATTGTCCCTGATCTCAAGTTTCATAAATTGCCACGGCTCTCGTTAAAGGACGTGTCGCTGCTGTCACCAGGCGCTAACTCGTTATCTCCTCAGCACCGTAAAACGCTGTAATTAACATTCAACAACTGTAACAGATCCAGCATTCGTCCTCTACAGCCGCTAATTGCCGCACTGTTGTGCTTTCTATAAGTGGGCCTTCAGTGTGCGTATTTGTGGGTACACATTTCTGTGCTTAATTTTAATCGTAAATAGAGGTTAGGAGGAAGTTCAGATGGATGTAAAGGTGAAGCTTAATTTCTGTTTTCATTGTGGGAGTCACAAAGTTTCTCTGCTTAAAGCAAAGAACCATCTAAAAAGTATTTTTATATTTTTTTCCGACATTTGGACATTTTAAATGCTTTCTATCCAAGAGCTTTTAAATTCAAGCTTTGCCGGCGGATGCTTTTGGTCGACTCCCCATGGGTAACGCAACCTGTATTTTTGCCGTTGGAGAGCGTATTGGAGGCCCATTTGTTGAAATCACAATTACTGTAATTACAAATTTCAGGGCAATGCCTGCCTGTGGCTGCGAGGACACGTTGTGTACTAGTGTTTTTAAAGAGCTGCACAATTCTATCCACCATGCATGAGCCACCCCCTTAAATCATATCTTCCATTGCATCAAATACAACCATTTGGGAACGTATAGCTGTCACACTGCTCTCCATTAACAACACACAGAGCTCACCACTGTTGGCGATCTGTTTTTCCCCATTTTGAGGCATAAGATATTCTCTCATAGTTTCCTGTAGATACCCAGCGGTGTCAACTCTGCTTTCGATGGAAATGTTTTGTTTTCCCTTTAGCTGCACCTGCCTGACCTCACCAGAGCAGCAGCCATCACAACAAGGCCCTATGAATAATTAGTCTGGGTCAACTGATACTCTCCAGCTCTACACACCGCTGTCATTTACTCTCCCAGCGCCAGCCAATAGCCAATGAACTGTGTGCAATTCTGCTCAACTGAATCCGTTTAACTCAAGGCAGCTCTTGTTATTGGAAGGTAACCGTCTGGATGTAAATTGATACAGGGGGCTACCCTTGAGGCCAAGTGCAGAACAGGAGAAGGGACGTCAAATTAGCAGTGTCACAGAGGCCCATTTAAAAAAAACTTCTATGGTGGTCTGTCTCAGATATGCAATCACTTGATGCCTTATCTGTATGCTGCTGGCCCTGCATTTCATTCTCTGTTGATTAGAGTGAATGCCAGGCTAAGGTTTCCCTTAGCCAAGACGACCCCATCAGGACAAACATAACCAAATGGTTTCATACTGTTTCTTTTTCTGGCTTCTGGTTCCGGTCAGATGAGAAAGGGGCTGGTGTCTGGTGATTTACGTGAGTATCTATGGACTAGTCTTTAAGCTTTGGAAACATAGAGTAGATGTTAATTCCTTATTGGGTTGTTTCTTTTTTTGTCTCAACTTAACGCAAAACGTTTTGCACTACATCATTGATCCACCGGTTGTCTGGAACATCTCAAAGACACAGCTTTCATCGTCGTCGGATTGCTGTGCACTACACAACTTGGTTTTGTTTGACTGGGAACAGGGGGGTTGGCAACTTTCCAAAACTGGTTTGCGGCTGGAAAACCATGTTTAAAATGGTGAAGTGTGACATGACTCACTGCTCACTGCAGGTGGTGGTCGAGAGCACCGTCTGACATGTAACCACTAAAACTCTCATATGTGTACGTTGGGTTGAGATCTGGTGACAACTGCGTATCATTTGATGAAGTCTTATAGTCATTCAACCATTTTATACAGGTGTAGTCATTATGTTCTTCTATTTCATGTATCTGCCCGTGTCAGCAGTTAAAAAACTTCAGTTTCAAAAGCCTCAGTCGGGTTCGGGCTGTGGCTTAGATGTACTGATAACCTGCGCTTTTAGCAACTCACAGCATCCTTTGTGGGTTTTACATGTTTGCACAATAGTCACATAGGCTGTGGTTTTTCTCACATTTTCTACAACGGCTCACATCCAAACTGCTGTAGCTGCAGAGTGTGAACTCTCAGTGCCTCTCCTCCCTCCTCCCTCTCAAAGGTCTTTGGCAATTGACACTGTCTCAGAAAATATAAATTATTCACTAGATGGTTGACATCAAGATAGTGAAACAACTTTTAACGTGCAGTTTATCTTAAGCGGTTGTGTTGTTTGAGCCTCTCGAGATGAGTCCGTTTGCTATATGAACTTTGGAGTACTCAGTATAACTGGATATACTTGTATTCACATAACAAACATGTTGTGTTGTTTACCTTGTGGTAAAAAGCTTCACGCGTCATTACAAGCAGGCCCCAAACTGCATTATCAGTGTCAGCTGATGTGTGGTGAGGACACAAAGACATGCCTTCATCTGCAGTGCTAACTTGTGTGCTTAATTCATTTTCATGCTCATATTGCCACTAATTGGACCTGCAACATCAACAAGACTATCTGCAGCCTCCACACTTTCTTGATTGGAAATAGATCTGGAAGAAAATGATCTCTGACTGTGATAAATTTCATAGATTGGGAGCTGCTGGCACACTAGCAAAAATATATTTTTACCGGCACCATGAACAAAGGAGAATTTATTCTCCTCGGAGGTTTGCGGAGGAGAAGATGGAAAGCATAAATGAGGCAAAGTGTCATCATATGGCTTTTTTTATTACATGGTTAAAGATAGAACTAATTTTAATTTGGGCTAATCCGAGGAACACTATCGGCCATTGACCGACTGTGTCTTATGACTGACTTGACGTACTTCGCTCAACAGTCTTGTGCTTTTACTCTGCAGCTTCAGTCCGGAGACAGGGTAATTTTAAAAGCTGCTGCACCCACGGTTCAGTTCATGAACTTCGTTCCCTTCAGCTCCTCGAAGCACAACTATATCAGTATCTCCCAGAGAGCGTCGAGTAAGTCGGCTGCTTCTGTTTACAGGCTGTTCAATCACTATAAGTACTAGTGGCAGGCTGATTTTCATGGAAACACTCTTTCCACAGTCCCCTTGTCTCCTTACATACAAAGTATTTATCATATGAGAATTTGGCTCTGTCTGACTTGCCTGTTTTACAAGCCTTGTCCTAGAACTGGGACTGGTAAAACATTGTAATATATGCGCTGCAGTCAAAAATGAACATAAAAATATCCCAGAATACGGTGAGATTTACTCTCTGTCACAGGGAAGTGGTTACTTTCAAAACACCATCGCGTCGAGATAACATCTCACAGCTTATGAGTAGTCGAAGGGTAAAAATGGGTCATTTATTTTTATTTGTTGTTTTAGTTCTCTACGACACAAAAAGAAAACAGTTGTGTACTCTGAGCAACAAACCAGATGAAAAAAAAGGGTCTGCACTGTCAATTTGTTTTTAGCGCATTTAGCATAGGTAGCATTTGGAATACTGCAGTGTGTGGGTGTCTGTGTCTGTATGTGTCTGTATGTGTTTGTGTGTCTCTGTGTGTGTCTCTGTGTGTGCTAGTGACCTCAAACCTGGCAGCAGCCCCCTACAACAGCTGGTTTTCTGCCAGTTTTTCTGCAACGCAATGAGAAAATTAGCTGAGCTGAGTGGTGGCTTGTGGCACCTTAATATAGCATTAAGCAGGTCGACCAGGCACACGCAAGATTGATGACTGTTGTCCATCTGAACACACTTTGCATCTCTAGAGAGGGACCCATGTTCTCAAGATCACAGGTCAAAGGTTACATTCACGTTAACATTTGTTCATTACAGTAGGTCGAACAGAGGCTGAAGTATTTCTTCTTCTTGGCACAAACACTCAATCTGGAGGTTAAAGGTGGAAAGTCAAGGTCAATGTGAACTTTAAAAAAACTATGTTTTTGCAAAAATGATCATATATCTCTATTATAAAATATTGAACTAATGATATTGTGTGACCTAAATGCCTGAGGTCAACCTCATTTGACGTAATTTTCTACAAGACCACTTTTCTATTGCCACTATTCACTGCAATGGCTGCAGAAGAGAAGGGGAGATTGTGAGCATACATTTTTCATATGTGGTCAGATACTGACTTGGTGACACCTATCTTGGGGGCCCACCTTGAAACTGTGATGTCAGTATAGGTTGAAGTGTGTGTGTGTGTGTTTTATATTTCTCAGCTATTTGCAGCAACAGCCTTACATCAAACGCTAGCCATGTCTTAATTGATGGACCAAAGGAGGCAGCCTGTTTGAGCCATGTAACCTGTGAAGGCCGAACCGAAGTGAGTCGGTGGTCTTGTAAGGATTTCTACAATTTGAGTCCCCAGCTTCTCTTGCCACTGTTGCCTAGCAACAGAGCTGTAGTTGGACATGACAAGTCATTTTTTATTTTTTTATTTTACTTGTATACTGCCAGTTGTTCGGTTGAATTGAAGCCTGATACTTAAATTTGTGCGGTGTAAGCATTGGGCGTTTTGATCACTTGCTGCAGTTTCCTCACTGAAGGGCAGTGAATCATGGTATAGGTTGGCCTGAGCAGGATCCACCCATCACAGCCGTTTTTGCTCTGAGATGAAATGAAGTGTTTGTAGACTGCATTTGAAGGAGCCTTTGAAATACGACAGCCTGGTTGTGCCAAAGTGATGCAGTTGGTCTTCAGCTGGTGTCCTCTGTCACGGCTACAACTTTGTGTTCCATCAGACTCAACTTTATTGGTCAATTCAGTTTCTCTCAATAAACGTACACACTATGCACTGACACACACTAGTCTTGAATATATGTTTGGATCGACATTGATGTAAACTGAGACTTTGTAGGTTGGTAGAGGTGGTAACTCTAGGTTTAGATCTCCAGTCTCCGTCACCACGTTGTCATAATAGTAACACTGTCAACTCAAGTGATGACTGATAACTCTAATAAATGGCCAACATGTGACACCCCACAGCACCCGTGTAGTAAACAACATGCAGGGGATTGTCAGGGAGTGTCAGCATGTTTTTAATCACGTCTTCTCTGTCTTCGTCTCTTCTAGGCTTTGTTCTTTTCTCTTTTCTCTTTGTCTGCCTCACTCTGACCTGTCTATATACCCAGCAGCCCTCTCTGTAATGAGGAGCGTTCGTTCATCAGCCATGTTTAAACTGCAGGCAGGATTAGCTTGGCTAAAGACTTAATGCACATGCACAGTCACCTCATGCTCTGTTTGACGTTTCCAGGCCGCAGATTGACAAGCAGCTCTGTCAGGCTTCCCTCTCTCGCTCGTTCTCTGCCTCCCTGGGCTCCCCAGACCTCCTCCTCTTTTGTCCTCATTTCGCCTGAATTAATTGAGTTCTCATTTTTTGTGAGAAAGCTCACAGGAGGCCTATGTGAGGAGAGAGAGGAGAGTGCTAGAAGAATGAGAGAGACAGAGGGAGATCAGTGGCAGAAGCCTAGGGGGCATAGCTCTCCCAGAGGTAGACAGTCACTAGGTTCCTTAGGGATGCTGAGGCCCTTCTGCACTGACTTATATCTTTATCCTCTCAATAGTCCCCCCTAGTACCTCAGGGAAGGCCTGTGGGCTGGTGGTCAGGGTCAGGGAGATGTGCTACTTCACTCCCCCACTCTCACACCTGCCTCTTGGGAGGTTGGCTCCTAATTTAAGCTCTTTGTGTCTGTAAAGCTAAGACTAAGCTGGGAAAATGAAAATGTTTTGGTTATGACGAAAGAAGCAGTACATCAAACAGGACAAGACTGAGACTTTAACAAACTAACACATGTATGGCATTATGTTTGTTTTCCTGCTAGTTATGAACCTAAACAGCAGATTTTACTTACCATGCAAAGTCACCACAGCTCTCATTGTGACACGGAGAGGGGCATGTGATGCCTTCGCAAACTAAGTGCAAACCAAGCCACTAAATATGTGACCCGACGACTAGCTGGTTTATTGCTATGCAATCGTAGTTGCACTCTATACAAATAGTTCAGGGGGAAATAGGAGCAATGAAATGCACAGATGCCAATCTTAGCTTGGCCTCAACTCTTCCAGTTATGAACATTACAACTTCTCCCCCCTGCAATATTCATGCACTGGCAGATCACTCCTTCAGATGTCTTAGGTTGCTGTAAGTTGAGATAAACACTTGCTGAGTTGTTACAGCCAATCGCCCGCCTCTGTTCCTCAATGTCACTGCCATAGCACTCAATAATTCAAAGCTTGGCTGTAATGAGCTCCCCGTAGGCCCTGTCCCCAAAGAGGCTCCCCACTGTGCCTCCACTGTAATGTAGTTATATCTCATGTCAGCTTTCAAATCAATTACATTTCTATCTGATGGCTATGTAATTGCGCCTGATTGAGTTTTTGGCACGCCAGCCAAGTGTGTGGTTTCCAAACTCAAGCCAGTCAAAACAGGAAGCTTCGTCAAATGAAACTGTATTTCTTCCTGATTGAGGCGGCTTGCACGATAAGCACAGCTGTAATTATGATAATAATAACAATAGCAATCTGTGTTTTCTCAGCTTTGTTGTTTTTTTCCCCTCGCTCTCCAGATGAAATTTTGCCCTAAGGACTACTAACAACATTTGCTTTATTCAAGATTCAAAGGCAGATTTGATTGTTTGTAGCATGTGCAATTTAGTAGATTAAATGCAAACCATAATGCTTTTGTATAAATATAAGTGTCTGGAGTCTAAGTTTGTTGGAGCCGACTTTCTCTGCAAGACTGCACTTTGTGCCAATAGTGAGTGACCTTTATGTGTTGTGCTTAGATTTTGACGTTAGACAAGTGGTGTGCCCCTGCCAACAGAGGTCATACAGCCTTTTGGCATAAGGTAATGCCCAGACATAATCTGACCTCTTACCTTGAGCATCTAGCTGACAGCTGAGGTCGGAGCAATATTGTTGTAAGTGTCAGATCTTTATATTTTCACAAGGTTGGATGGTTTGATAAATGGGTGGATGGATGCATGGATGTACGGAAGGATGGACGGTCAAACAGATGTATGATGGACGGACTGAAGAGCAGACGGATGGATGGATGGATGGCAATACAGATGGGTGGATAGATCAACACAATGCATGCCCGGATGGACAGAGGGAATACTCTAATGGAGTGGTATTGAGATAGATGAGGGGGAGGATAGTGTGGTTAGGTGCATCAGCAACTAAATAGTGATGAATTGTGGCTCCTGTCAGCAGCACTAAGTATAACAGACATAGTAAACCAAGCTGGCTCATCCATAATCAGCAGACAGAGATTGTCTTCATGCCAGAAGAGAACTTCTCTGGAAATAAAGCACTGAGTGCATCCACCAATCGGTCTTTTCCATCCTCACTTCATCATCCTTTTTCTTTTTATATCCTCATACTCCTGGTGTTCTTGCCCTTTAAATCTCTTCCCTTGTATTATTCTCCCCTCATTTCTCTTCTTAAAGCCTTGCATCTCTCTGTCCTTCTCGCCCTCTCTCTTTCTCTCTCTCTCTCTCTCTCTCTCTCTCTCTCTTTCCGACACTGTCTTTTGTGTTAACAGCCTTCCATTTTTTTGCAGTGGGGGAGCCACCGGGTGCACATCTACAGTACAATCTTGCCTTTCATTTCATGGCTTCTGGAAATGGATGTTTTACTGCCTTCATTAAGGCATGCAGCAGTCAGCGCCGTGTTTTCCCTCTGAAGTTTAGCTCCATGAACCTCGCCATTAGAGGACATTATGGCCCCAGATTTCAGGGCACAGTGGAACACTGTATAATTTGATTAGTGTTATTAATCAAGTGGAATGCCGCTCCTTTCACCCCCATCTCCCTCCCCTCCTCCTCCTCCTCCCCCTCCCGCCATTCCACTCCTGCTATCAAACCCTTCAGACATTGCCTGTCCTCTTCCTCCTCCCCTCATCCACGCACCTCTCTATCCCACTATCTCCTGCACTACAAAACACGTGCAGGGGGACGTGACGAAAGGCCTCATGCCTTTGCTTTTAAAAACAATGATTTACCACTTGTTTTTTTCTCCCCCTTCACAACCTCACCCCCTCCCCCTGTAGCCCAGGACATAAATCAATTGAGATGAAAGTTCCATAATTGTGCTTGCTGGGAGGGATTTGAGCAAAATTGCACTATGAATTTTTTAAAGGGAATTTTTTACTGGCTGTTCAGTGAGACTTGGGCGGCGAAGGAAGGTAAGGCCATGAGGATTTATGGGCCTGGATTCTTCATTACTGAAGTAATTTTCCTGCAAATGATAGTGCAGCACCCTGGAGGGGGGAGCGCTGCCCGCCTGGGAGAGTACAAACCTGCTTAATCTCTTGTGGAGAGAGAGAGCAGCTCAGAGCACTAATATCATCTGTAAGGGACTGAGGCTCCATTTGTTCACATCTACACCGCAACTAGTACATTTGTGATTCGTAGTAATTGATTGCCCAGATTCGTTCCAAGAGCAGCTTCACAAGTTGATTTCATTACCGAGGACAGTGTCGCTCGAACTGCTCATAAACATAAAAGATTAGGGTTAGTTTGTAATTTACACTTTATTCACAAAATATGTCCATGTTGTCAGAAATTAAAACATTTCAGAATGATGATGTCTATTTGCAAATGTTGTATAACCAATATCCACAACAGCAGCTGAGGTGTACACTGGGATGAGCATTACATACTCTAATATATCTTAAAGAAAGGAGTGGGGAAGAACAATGTATTTAAGGATAGACAAGGTCAGTTTGGATGATAATGCTTTCTCTGTGTGGTTGACATCCTGTCATCTATGTGTTGTGTTTTTCCATCCCTATGCTGATTAAGACCTGCTTTTACCCAGCCTGTCATATTGCTTTTCTTTTTCAGAAAGGGTCTCCACCTTTCCCTTTACCCTTGGACTTTCCTCCCTCCTCATTTTAACCGTCCTCATTCCAATATGGTTGACGTTCTGTCTCCCATCTCTTTAGGTGCAGCCAGCAGCAGTGGCCCTCCTCAAGGTTAGTGTGTCCACGATGCCAGGTCTCATTCTGTATCCTGCCTGCCGTCCACTCAATTTTACAGCTCAGTAGGTTGAGAAGCAGCGGGGCTAAATCTGCTGCAAACAGGAGAAAGAGAGAGAGGGGAGGAGGAAGGGAGTAACAAAATTATTGCGCACCCCTGTCAGCGATTGGAGTGGAGCTCATTCCAGGCACACTAACAACTCAGGACAATTAGTCACTTCTCACTAGGGCAGAGCTGAAACTCGCTTGAGGACTAAATAGAGGCATGGCGTAGTGTAGCCACAAGCATGGCTCACACACTGCAGTTACCGAAGTGACTCAGTGGAGAGGGGGTTGAAATGGCTCAGAGTCCGTCTAGAACAGATCTTCTGGGATTTTGTGCAAAACTGAGATAGAAGTAGGACTCTGGAAAAAGGGATTAATGTAGTTACGAGTCATAAAAATAGCGCACCTTCAAAATGCATGCTAATATAAAATGTTATTCTTTTTAAGGACATGTTACATTGGCGTTGCCAGATTCAAGCGTTGAGTACATTTTACAAAATAAAAAAAAAATATTCATCGTCTTCATCTTCCAAACTTTCAAATATAAAAAAAGACAGCAATGTCAGTAGTTCATCGTCCTTCGTGGTAGTCTGCAGTCAGAAATGAGCCCTGAAGCTCCAGCCACCTCATGCTTCTAAACAAAAGTGAAGCATGACTAAGGTGGGGGGTGCATGGAAGATCAGGGGGTGGAAAGAGAGAAAAGTTTGTCCTGGGCCCTCTGCGAAGACGCAGCGTGACCAATTGTGGTGAAGGGGATGAATGAGGCCATTCACTGGGCCTAATGAAAGAGCTCCTGCTGGGCCCTGAATGAGGGTGGGCGCATCTGCACCGCATAGGCGTGCACAAACCAGTGACCTCGAAAATTACCCAGGAAGCACTTTGGGACAGTAACCCCAGCAACAGGCCGGGGTTCGATGGTAACCAGGCACTTCAATCAGTGCCTGGCAGCTTCTTAAACAGAGCAAAGTTTTTCTCCGCATTGAAAGAACTCAGTGTGAAATCAACTTCGAGGGATACCCCCCAGTTTTTTTTTTAAAGGAGAGGGCTGCCAATGATTGTCCCTTGTGAAAACGTCCAGGAGCTCTTACCATCTCTGAGAGGTGTGGGATGCTCTCCTCAGGACTTCTCCTCTCAAGACACAAAGGCCTGTTTGTGTATATATGCAGGGCTGTATTTAGATTAATTAGGTTCAGGGGATGTACAGCGACAGGTTTAGGAGGCTGTGGAACAGATCCGATCATAGATTATAGATAAAGAGAGAAATTCCCTCAGCACCCCTAGGGACTGGACATTAAGTTTACACAAATCTTCAAGGATCTGGTTCACTGGATTTTTATCTGTGTTACTTGGCTTAATATATTCAGTCTTGATGAGCCAGAGGCATGCAGGTCATTGAAGTTCCATTCCCGTCTCCATTCCCTCACGGAACTTTTGACAGCGTGAAATGACAATCCGCCCCTGCACGCATCTCCCACGTCAAAAAGTAATGAGATTGTGCTGCTGGAAATATCACTACAAAGCATCAGGCCTGCACTCAGGTCTGACTGCACCTTCAAACAGCGCTGCCTGCCAGCTCGCCTGCCTCGCCTGCCTGCTGAAAAAGAAACGAACAAAAACAGTCAGAATCAGAGACAGAGGAACGGCAAGGGAAGCTCCCCGCGCTGAGACAAACGAACACGCCGGGGCCTTTCATCCTGAGAGTGATTAGCCATCCGAAACGTTTTAAAACCCCGCTTTGAGTGTGTTCCTCAAACAAAAGAGTTCCATTGAGGAGTGGTGGTGAGATGTTTCTCGCTGCGAAGCGCCAGTGATCTAGTCTCTAATTGTGGCAACGCTGACAAGGCTGGTGTGGCTGGGAGCTTTTTAAGCGGGGCTTTTTGCTACGCTCTTGTTCCCCTCCTGTCACATCCACCACCAAAGGCACCAGGGAACAAAAAGGCCCCTCAGATTTCGCTTCTTACATCCATCTGCCTATTGTTTCGTGCATATATTCAGGCCTAATTTAACACGCTAATAGACCCCGGCGCTGGGCTAATGCGACCAAAAGTACAAGCGGTGCTATAAGATCTGTGTTTGATTGCAAATATGTTACATTATCTCACACAGTCTTCGGTCTGTGTAATGGCTGTTTTTGTTCTTTCATATTGCACCGATCGAAGCCTCTCAGCTTCACAGAAGATGCAAAGATTCTGACACGCTGGCACTAGCGTTACCTCTGCTTCTGCCGCGTAGCAGGAACAAAGTGGTCGTGAAGGTCTTTGAGTGGGGTTCAGTGGAGCTGCTAGGAGCTCTCGGAATTTGGCACAGGAAAACTTTTCAGATGCTCCGCCGTTCATAAGCCCGGTTGTCAAAGGTTTTTTCTGGAATCGAAGAGAGGCAGTTTGAAGAATCAAAGGAATCAGCGACAGTGGGGAAGGAGGGGGTGCCGGGGGTGCCGGGGTAGACAAGAGAGGAAAGGAGTGAAACCCGAGCTCATAAAAATCAGTATTATAACAACATTAATTGATGCTGCTGAGTGCCATATGTGATGCCATATGGAAAAGCTGCCCCAGAGGCTTGCTATAATAGACAGCCCGCAGTGGTGCACACAACTTGGCACATTTACAAACAAGGGACGTCCCATTAATATCAGCCACGCAGACAAGGCAGGAGACGGTGAGAGAGGGAGCGAGAGCGTGTTGGAGGGAGGGAGGGGGCGAGCAAATACAGAGAGAAAACCGAGGTACCTCGTGTTTTGTTTGGTCTCCATCTGTGGTCCTCGTCTCCACAGCACTTCTCCGCTCACATGACACGATCACGTCTATCCGAAAAAGATTTACTCGACGTGCAGATCAGTGTGCGTTAACATTCTGCGCTCCCCTCCTCCCCTCCTCCCACGGTTCCTTAATTACAGTAATAAATGGCCCCTCCCTTCTGGGTTGATCAGACCGCCCTCTGTCCGCCCAACTGTCACTCCCACCACAGATGCCCAGTGGTCCTTTCATCACACACACACACACACACACACACAGTCCCACACACTTCAGTAGGTCAGATGATTCATGGCACCTTGACAAAGGCGGCGTGAACAAGCTCTGTTTAACCTCTTCTGTGCCTAATCACAGGGCAGCTATTATTTACTGCTGCTGTCCACAGTCTCCAGTGCTTGGCTGCCCACAGCTCTGTCCCTCACTTCACACTGCATTATGTCCCCTGGCATTGATTTATTGATATGGGAAAGTACTGTCAGGTACTGGGTGGTTAATATTACATATACATTATTTACATTCATACTATTTTCAATACATTTTTTTAAGTCAGATTAATAAAGTGAATCATTCGTCTGAGCTTTGGCATGCATTAATATATGTATATGAATATTCCTTGTTGAATATTTTGCTATAATAATCTGTTGATTGGTGTTTTCTCACATATAAGCCATATAAGACATTTTGCTTGATTGAGCTCAATAAATAGCTAAATTTAACTGTTTTAACACCAGTGGAGTGTTAAGCTGACACTGATAATTGCTTAAGTCGTGGCAGCGAGGTGGCTAAAATCATGTTTGATGTTTTGGAAGTCTTCCTTCACGTGCAGTGTGATGTCATTTAAAGTCCTGCTTGTGTCAGGGGATGTGCAGACACACGTGTATCTGGTGTATCTGTCCCACATCACCTGGAGTTACACGCATCCACTCTCTGCGAGGCTCCCCCAGCTCGCCTGATGTGCCCAGAGCAGGCCGGGAGAAAGAGAGATCCTTGTGAAACGGAGTTGTCAGCCATTCTGTTGAGTTTCATGGAATGTGAGATGAAACAAGAATAGCGTACAGCTGTTTCCTCCTTGACACAGAGGGAGGCAGGAGAAGAGCAAAAGAGAGAGGGAGGGGAGGAAGGGGGAGAGCGGGAGAGAGCTCTCCGCTCTGTGATGTGCACTGATGTAGCTGCAGCTCTAGGTCAAACGCTGCCAGTGTTTTGTGTTCATCTGCGTCTCGTCTCCCCAGTGCTCCTCTAAATTATTCACAGCCCGAAGATGTGCAATGTGGCTTGCCTCCTCCCTCCCTCGCTCCTCCTTCACTCTACACTGCTCCCTGTCTCTGTTTCTCTGTTTCCCATCCATTCCTTTTCTCTCTTGTGTGACGGCTTGTTTCAGAGTCAATGAACAGAAGTTTCTCCTTGCAAGCTGGTAACCCCCCCCCCCCCTCCCCCCACATACACACACCCCACCCTGTTCCCCATCCACTCATCTTCCATCAGCCACCCACCTTTCATCACTGACTTCATATCTCACACTCCTCCTTTCATCCCCGCTCATCCCTCGCTTCCATCTCCTGGCTGCCAGACTAGAGCCAGTTTTTTTCCCCTCTTCTTTAAGGGGGAGGCAGCCCAGCTGTTAGCATCAACTCCTCTGTAGCCCCTGCTTTTTCCTCTGCATCTCTCTACTTCCCTCTCTCTCTCATTCCATTGGATCCACAATCTAGGGGTCAGGCTGACAGGGTGTTTTTCCCCCGTCTGTGTTTTTTCTTCCCCTGGTCTCAACCCTTTAACGATTTCCAGTGACTTTGTGCTCATTTTATCTAGCCGCGTTTAGAGATAAAGCCTGAGTGCTCACCAAATCCTCAGGCCAGTTGATGGCACTGATTAAAAATGCGTCCGTCAGTCATTTCACCTTTAACAGATTGCCAGTCCTGTGAAGATAGGGGAAGATGCTAGGAACCAAGGGCATGGTCGGGCTTGGCTTAGTCAATGGTGATACGTACCATAAGATAATCACAGATTGTCAGCCATTAGAGATTTCCAGAATGTTTACTATATCACAATATAAGTTGATATTTTGATATCAAATTAAGTTAGTAAGTGACGTTATCCGGATGGGCTTATAAACAGCCTGTTTTGTAACCAATTATTATTATTATTATTAATAAGTATTAAATCCCATTTGACAGCAGGGGATGGAGGATGAGGTGTGCCCCTTATGGCCACCTGAGGAGAGAGAGTGGAGAGAGTTGAATCCAGTTCCAGCCATTGCCACAGGACACCCATTTGTAATTCTGTACGCTGCCTTCAACAACGTTTGATCATCGCAGAGAGGGGACAGGAGTTGCAGGGAGGGGGATGGGAGCCGAGGCTTTCTCCCTCTCATTTTGCTCCCCCCCAACACTCCCACCCCAAACCCCTCTACCCGCCCTCTCGCATTTGCTGTCACCCAGTATGAATGCCCCCTCTGGCCCGATGACAAGTCTAGCGTGAAACGCTTGGCTGCCCCCTGAAATTAGCAGTAGAGCCCCCCGGCAGCACATGCTTCTCATGACCAGCACACAGTGGGCTGCCGCCAGATTCTTTTCATTATGGCTGTGGCCTGCCAGCCCCCTGACTCTACCTCCTTCTGCCTCTTCTTCCATCCCACCCTCCCTCTCCGCCTCCTTCCCCCTGTGCGCCGGCCAGAGCTTAGTAAACAGCATCTGTAGTGCTCATCACATTACTGTCGTGGGGAGGAGAAGGAAGGAAGGAGCCAGGCTCTCAGTGGGCTTTTTTTTCTGTGTACCTTTGCGTGCATACACTTTGTGATTTTTGTACGAACACATATAGTATGGGGATGCATGCATATGTGCTGCGTGTACACGAGTCTCTGTGTTGGCTTGACAGGATTAGTGAGAGTGCGACAGAGCTACTAGTAGCAGTACAGAGAGCGAGAAAGAGCGAGAGAGGAGGGGAGTACCAGTACAGAGCGATGCCTGGAGGCTCAATCTGTTCCTCACTGAGCTACATCAGTGTTGGAGACGGTGGCTCGGGCCGCGGGGAAGCCTCCACTCGCTCCATCAAACTGTCAGGCAGCCAGCGGAGCTGCACAGGGAGACTCTCAGCTGCCCCCGGGGCCACTTCAAGTCAACATCCCATTTCCTTGCCTCCTCGCCTAATTTCTCCTACGCCCCGACTTAAATTTCCAATGCCCAGTGTCTGCTACTACAGCTCAGCCACACTGGGCCCGGAGCCATGTCAAAACACTGGGAGGTGCTGAGGGTTGTGTATGCGTGAACATCTGTGTGTGTGCTCATCTCTGAAGGTAAGAGAGCGAGCTAGCTACAGTCACATGGTCAACAGGGACAAGATGAAGCTGAAGGGAGTCTCATAAAAGAGAGATGGAAGAATAAATCAGTGGAGTTTTTTTTTTTCTCTCATTCTCTCTTACCTATGTCTCCATTTTTCTTCCATGACTATATTCATAACACAGTTGTATATTCCCTGTCCCTTCAGGTTTTCTTCCAGTTTTCCGCTTTCTCTCTGAGCTGAATAAATGCTCCCTCTTCCCTCGTACATCTGCCATTACTGTCTGTTTTTCCCTCGCCCAACTCCTCCAAGGATTGCACCGGCAGCCCAGCCGGCTCTGTCCCTCCCCCAGCGAGTGCTGAAGGCAAAGGTTGAGGGATTTCTTGTTGGAAAGGACAAGGCGGTCCTTTGATTTAGTGAAGCAGGGGGACAGCTCTTCAAGTTTACCCTCCACCGCTATCACCATCAATCTGTCCGAGGACCTCCTCCCCTTCCTCCTCTTTCGACCTCGCCACATACTTTGCATGGAAGTGAAACAGAGCCCTGCCAGGTCCCAGTGCTGTTTACATGGACTCTGGGTAATGTTAAATTCTGCTTAGCTTGGCCCCAAGTCAGGACTATATCTTTCCTCACCCCGGCTTGATTTACATGGCCCCTGCTGACTCTTCCCTGAAGTGTGTCAGCCCTGAACCAGAGGCCTCTGTGTCTGGATAATGCAAAGAGCATTTCTCCAAGCTTGTCTTCTCCAATCCTCTGTCTCTCTCCTTCTCTCTCTGTCCTCTTCAATGGGCCGCGGTGAAGGGAGATTTTGCCGAAGCCGTCTCTCTGTTTGCACAGCCTCCTAGGTCCCAAGCTCAAATATGGTTTTACGTGCGAGCCTGTCTCGGCTTCTCCTACTGGTCGATATCATTTCTACCCAGCAGAGTTTTTTCTCTCAATCTCATTCCCTCTAGAACTCACATCTTCACTGAGATCAATACTTTCCTAATCCAGAGCTCCTAGGCTGACCCAGGGTAATCAGCTGACTTCCCATGCTGCCTGCTGGGCAGGTCAGGGGTCAAATGGCTGTATAGATTTGTTCCTGTGATCAAATCACTTTGCTAGGTGGTGCTTTCAGATAAGACTAGTGAGGTCAAGAGCAATCACTTTTTTCTCTGTGTGGTTGAGAGAGTCATATGCAGTGGTGACATGTAAGCCATGTAAACCCTTATATTAATACAGCCCCACCACTCATACTCCAAAGGCTCTTTGCCCCAGTTATGTGCACAGTATATTTATTTCCTCATGTGGCAATTTCGATTCCTTACACACATGTAAGCACATGTACAAGCACACTCCATCGCCTCAGCCTTTGTTACTCATGACTTTTGAAGTTTGTTCCGGGAAGGATGAAAACATAAGGGGACGCAACCAACCATCTGCCTAATTGATATATTAGGAAAGCTGAAGTTAAGGTGAGGCTTCAGTTTTCACCACGAGGCCAAAGAAAACTTCAGATATCCTTCTGCTGTTTCAGGGCCAGCCGGGAGGTCCCTCAGTGGACCTGAGGCCCCGCTTCCACGCCCCATCAGAGTGGCCACAGCACTTACGTCCCTGCACCTCATCCCAGCCTCTGCAGGAGGGAAATTGGAGGAGGAAATTGGTGTTGTTCCACTTGTAGCTGACACCGCTTTGGTCCTCAACTATCTAAACGGACCATTACCCCCTCTGTGTGCTCTCTCACTAGGAGATCTGGGGCTGTCAGTGCTTTCTCCCTTACTATCAGGGGGTTCTCAGTCCACGTCCCCCCAGGGATTTCTTCTAAACTGAAGCCAGTTCTCCCTGCTCAGTAGGAAGTTTTTGCAATATCCGTCCGACACCATATTCGCTTGGACAAGGGATTAAGTAAAGAAGCTGCAGTCTCACGTTTTTTTTGTGGCCAATTTTCAATTCTTCATGTTTTTTTTTTATTATCTCTCAACATTTTCATTAAGTCACTAGTACAAAGCATTTTGTTTCATATATCATGGTGTAGTAGCTATATCCAAAATGTTACAATATAATCTGGTGATTACACAATTTACAATGACTTTGATTATAACCTTATAATCTTTCTCAAATTGTATTGTTAAAACACAAATGTAATATACAAATTTATTATCACATCTTATTCTTTTTCTTAGTTTATTTTGAGAAGGAGCTGACAGTGACATAACTTTTTTGCTCCAGATATCTCGTAGCAAGTACAGGTTGGAGATCAGTATTCATACAGACAGTCATTGACGCCATGCCAGCATTTGCTAGCTGGGCAAGTTCCTCCTCGGCCCCTCTCACTATCTCTCTGGGAGAACTCATGGCAGACTGTCCTCTGCGTGTGACAAGTGGAACTGTGTGATTCATTTGGCCAGTCGTTTTAATGTGCTCCGGGATGCACAACGCTTATCGTCTTCCCCTTGCACGTCTATCAGAATCTGCCAGAGAAAATATCCAGGAGGATCGAGACATCCATTCCATCCTCCCACTGTGTTTTTTTTTTTTTTTTTTTCGCCTCTTCCTCCTCACTGCTCAGCCCTGCCTCATTTTAAGGGCTGAGCTACAGGGTTGTGGAGGGGGCCAGCCCAGGTCGTGGCCCAGCTCCTGCCAGGACCGCCGCTGGAATACATCTCCAGTCTCTGAAGTGTTGAAAGCTATGTAAATGTCAAACGCATCTGTCTGATGTGCTGGCTGTGGGGAGGAGGGTTCGGAGGGAGGGCTGTGGAGGCGTTCGCTGAAGCTGGTCCCCTGTTACACTTCGTAGCTGGCGGTTGCCAGGTGCAGATGTTTCTGCTTGCTCCCTGCCTCCGAAGAGCCAGGCAGTTTTCTTTTTTTTTTCTTTTTTGGGGTTTGTGAACATCTATGAGAGAAACAATCCACAAGGGGCTTGGCTGCTGTCAGGCTGCTTAGTGAGAGCGTATCTCTACGATTTTAACAATGTCCCCTCTGACCACCAGACGTGCTGTGTAGGGAGGCTTCAGTTTGGGGTTTGATTTTCACCACTTGGTTTTCTTGTGCCGGCTGGCTGAGAGCCTTCACCCTGGTGAACATATTCACAGAACCATTGGGTGCTGAGTGACGTTGTCCTCCTCTAACACCCGTGCACTCTTCCAATCTTGTACTTTCATAGCTTCATTGCATTCCTTTCGTTGACTCAACCAAGTGTAATAGCCCAATAGGGCAGTCACTTACAGTACTGACAAAACCTGCTCTAACACCCTTTACATCCATCCATCCCCTCATTTCTATAGCATCCCCCCTGCCTTTTCTTTCTGTTGTTTTGTTCCCCCTTTCCACCTGCCTCTCTCTCCCCTGCTGGGCTGTGTCTCTCTCTGTCTGAGCCATAGCTGGTATTCCTCTTTATGCTCCGCTGCAGTGTATGCTTCTTGTAAAAGGATAAGCACCATGCTGTGCTCTTTTGATATTATTTTTCCTCCTCGCCAGCCCCAGTCTTGTGAGGCCTCATCTCTTGTGTCATGGTTACTGCAACAACAACAAGGCCAAGCTTGCACCCGGGGAATAGAGCGAGCCAGTTGTTCATCTCCATCACCTGGGGTTTAAACTCGTCCCTAGTAATAGAGAGGAGCTCACAACCGCTGTGAATCGCTGTCATCCGTTCAGCCGCATGCTAACAATACATTTACACCGGTTTCCTGGGGGCTGGGCGAAGTGGGAGATTGGATCAATTTTCCCTTTTTTTGTCATTTGAAGATGGATCCAGATGGAGAGAAACATTATTATGATTGTGATTCCTTTCAGATAAAATGCCAGAGTGGTAAGGGAAGAAATGGGTGGTGATTACAGGTTGTGATGTGGCCCTAACAAGCACTATAGAAATGTCTGACAATTAATTTGTCCAGGCTTTGCAGCGTGAATGGGGAATTGATTGACAAGACGCCTAAGCCACTTTGTCTTCTTAATGCCCTGCACTCTGTAATGAAGGTCTTTTGACAAGCGAAATCCCGGAAATTAGGGTTTGCAAACATTCCCCAGAAGAAAAGAGACATGTTGCGTGGCCGATATTTCTAATTTTCCTTTACGAGTGCATGTGGGTATTTACTTGCAGTTCAACATTGGAGAATTTTATTTCCTCATTTTGTTATTATTTGTCATCAATCTATTATGGGCCAAATATTTAGATATTTTCTTTTATTTGAATAGATATTTCAATAAGAAAACACTTTTAAATATTTTTTTTTTGGTTTCTCTAATAATATTAACTACACATTTCATAATATTTATACATGCAAAATGCATTTTTCATACCTTTCTGGAAATTAAGAATGCAGCAGGACATAATGTTTGAATACCACTGCAGAAATCAGGCAATTTTGTGTTGAGTTTATTGACCCCGGTTCTTGCTATTTTCCTCTCGCGGTGAATCCGCCGGAGAATCTCCTGTTCTGATGCCACATGGGCTCACTCGGACATTATCCAGAGTTTTTACCTGGGAACTGGCAGCAGAAACTCTAAACAATGTCTGAAGCACCTGACTCACATATCTGCGTTGTCACATACAGCCTCCCGGGATATTTTCAGGAGATAATCCGGACTTCAGTGCACGTCTGAAAGCAGCTTTAACAACAGTTTCTTGAGCCAGTAGAAAGCCTTATATCAAGCATCATTTCGAAAGTCTTCTTGTGACAGGTGCATATTCTTGTTCTCTGTCTAGTGTAAGGCTGCTTCAGTGTGAACAGTGGGAGCTTAGACATTTCTTATTCTTATTCTGCAGAGTAGAGATGCAAACACAACAACAAATCCCCCCTAAGGGGTCGAGTCAGGGCGTTTTTACTCAGACGTCTTTTGCCATGGAGGTCTCCTGCTGTATCCCTTGTCTCTGCGGAATGGGACGAGTCATTGTGCATCGAAGCCCCCCCCACTCTTCCCTCCTGAGAGAACTTGGCCGCTGAGCCCTTGCACTGATTACTCTCGTTACTTAATTATACATTTAGACCCACCGCACTTGCAACAAAGGGCCGCTATGCCTCCATTGACCCAGCTCCTTTTTCATTGTGCCCAGCTCTGAAAGGGAGTCAAACAAAATAAAGAGGGTCCACTTAAATATGTTGCCACAGGGACTTAATTGACAGATTGAAGGCAGTTTTTTCACCAGGGGCCTCTCCCTCTCTATTTGGCTCTTTGCTTGAATTGTTCTACAACTCATGCATCCTGCTGGGAGGTCCAGAGGGACCGGCCCGCGGTGGGTCCACTCCTGTTTCCACAACTTCACCAACTACTGTCTCGGGGGGGGGAGTTACCAGCCAAGAGCAGTGCGAGAAATGGAAGCAACGATGTTGTGAGTCGGATTTAAGTGAAGGAATGCAGTGATGTGTGCAATAACTATAAAAATATCAGTATTTCAACTTTATTCATAAAGAATAAAAAAGTCAATCAAAAACTCCAGGCCTGAAGTGTTATTGAAGTTACCTTGACTTCACACATTCGTTTAGACTCAGTGAATGTAATTTTCAGTATGTGTGTGAGTTTAATCATATTCTTTCTATTATTCTCTTTCTGAGACCCTCCGTATCTGCAGTATTCCCATAGTCTGTTTGTTAGTTACAAGGTCTGACTTTATTCTCTTTTTCTAAAAGCTGAACCTTGTCTCAAGATATTCGAGCCTGATCACTCCGTTCTGCGACTTCTTCTTAGCTGAATACAGGGTGATTTGGCCTTTGACCGAGCGAGACAAGGCATATTTCACCATACAAACCTCTCTTGTTATTTGGTTCCTTTATCCCTGCGGAAGTCCGACATACAAATTAAAGACTAGTTTGTCACAAGGCGGGTTTGAAATACCACACTTAATAGGCACCGTGTTGAGTATTCAAATAGACTAAGCACTCAGTGTCCTTGAGTTACCATCGTCCAATTTTAAAGCACCCTTAAAAGGCTAAATGACAAGCTCCAGCTGAATACAAAGTCATTGAACAGGCTCTTTATAATATATTCAGTGTATAGTATTATTCGTTCTCTAATCTTTTGTAAATTTGCAGCATTGAATTGCCACAGAAAGACCAGAATGGCATTCTGAGCGGCTGTGTGCTGCTTTTGAAACTTGAAAAACTCTCTTAGACTACCACACTCTCCTTTCCCTCTTCATCCTCTGCTGTTTGCACTGAAAGCTGTCAGTGAATGAGAGGTTGCACACAAAAATAACATCTGCACTGATTATGAGCTTGTGTGTGTGTGTGTGTGTGTGTGTGTGTGTATGCGTGTGCATGTACGTGTGTGTTTGTGTGTGTTTGTGCGTTGTGGTGGGGGGGGCAAATGAATAATTCCTTATATTTTCTGTCTCTGTTTCTTTTACAGTGTGACAGCGGGAGTGACATTGACGACAAGGTAAGGCTGCTTTTCCTGTGTTTATTCACCCACCACATGAAATGGCTGAGAATGTGAATAACAAATTTGTGCTCTTGAATAAAGGAGGGAGACAGTCATAGTGTGCCGTTAGCAGGGAAAAAAAGACGAGCGGTAAAAAGACACTCTTGCCGTCCTGATCATTTGCATCTTCCAGAGAAAGAAAGTGACAAGGGGAATGTGGTACAGGTAGAAGCTGGTTTTTCAGTGTTTAGTTTTTTGTTTTGCAGCATAAAAAGATAAAGCAACATGCCACCCATTATTTTTGGAGCATTTTATGTGTGAATATGTCTTGAATCTGCCTTGTAGCCTTGATCCCAGCAGATGTAACAAACTGAGCTTCAGGCTGCATCTACACAGTTTTAAAACACCCCAGTGTTTCGAGCTCCTAAAACAGAGAAGTTCGGAAACGCTGTTAGCACCGATTTAGATTTAAAAATGTGTATTCACTGACCTGATTTGTTCTTCTAAGTTGTGACTCGACTACCAGTGGTCAATGCGAAACGTAATAGATCTCGTGTTGATCATTTGTCTGTGCGTGTGTGCATGCTTGTGTATTTAATTGAATCGCTACTCACCTGTATCTGTTTGCTTCAGTCATATACTTAACAGCAATACTGTATCTCTAGTTTGACCTTGTTATCATTTGAGTATCATTATTTGAGAGCTTTTCGTTGCTGATTATGTTTCAGTCCCTCAAACACGTTCCTGTTTCTCTACTAAAATGAAGGTACAATGTAGAAAACACAGCCGGTTGTTTAACAAAGTTGATTAGAAAGTGTTTTACAACGCGGTTCCACAAGCCTAACCTAATCAGAGATGGAAAGCAGAAGGGACAGCTGCTCACTTGTGCTGTTTCCGTTCTGGCTGAGATGAAGTAGCTGAGAATCAGTTTATGAGACACTCTTTGAGGTCCATGAGCTTTGAAAGCATTTCTTAGTTTTACTCAGTGGCTAAATGTGATTGAGTGTAATCTTAATGTTTCCTCAGTAGTCGTCAGTGGACTTGGAAAATGAGAACTGCAGGTTGCACCAGCACCTGCTTGTGCTTCAGAAAAAAAAAAGAGGCATAAGGGTGTTTTATGTCCTACCCGGGATGTCATCAGGAGTTAAGCTTTTGACAATTGGACAGATGTAGTCTATCAGTTTCACCTCTGTGTGTTTGTTTATCACAGGCTTGGAGGTGGTTGGCTGATGGCAGCCACCTGGTTACAAGATGAAACGCCTTCGGGGAACCGTTTCCTAATTCCTCCACAGTTTAGCAATTACTTCCTGGTAAATGAATGAGATAGCATGCCTAATCTCCTGTAAGCTTAGCTCCCAGTTCTGTGGAAATGTCTGCTGCTCTTCCCTATAAATAATACATTGATAGCAGGCCCAATTTGCATTAACTGTAGCCTGGCAAGTCAATAGGCTTTAATCTCTTCATTGAAGCGGGAAGGAACCGAGGGCGCTAGCTAGCTGACACCACAGAGAGACGTAGCGGGCCTGTCAGTCACCATACGGCGCCCTGGCATCACTGTGGGGGGTAGAGAGGGAAGGGAAGCTCGCGCGGTGTTTCTTTTGCAGGGCCTTGTTTACCTCCCGCTTTATTAGTTACTAGAGACTTGTAACATTTCTACAAAATGTCACACAATTTGACATGTAATGTGTAAAAGTTTGGTACTTTTACACTAAACAACACAACTCAAAGAAACACGAGAGAAAAAAAAACAAGCAATCCGCTGGCAGTTTAGTGGAGCGGTTGCTGTTGAGGTGTTAGCTTCACTCTCTTCAGTAAAAACAGCTCCATATTTGGGGCCTGGCAGCAGCTATATTTGGCTGTTTGGGTGGACTGGGATATAGTTCAAGACGTGGTGGACTATTAGACGTGGCTGCCAAGTTTTCCGTTGTTTGTTGAGTTTTGTACCAATTATTACGCAGCCCACTGTCAAGTGCCAGACGTCTATTGAGACCCTTCTCCTCTCACACACTTAAGTCCTGAAGTGTTTTTTTTAGCTTGTCAAACATAAGTTTTTACATTGTAAATATATGACAGGTTCATAAGAGTTATTACAGTAAATGCAATACATGAAAAATACCAAGGTCACGTTACTAACACCACTTTTATTCCATGTTACAATGCATTGAGGGAAACATACTCAGTGGACTGTAAGTGAACTATTTTTAATACTGCACATATGACACTTAAACCATTAATGTGAATTCCAAAAACCAAGGCAGCAAAATACTTTGCAAAGGAAAAAGGTAATCACCAAAGCTGCTTCCAGACATGTACCGAGCTCTGGATAATGTCCTAACAAATGTCTCAGTCAGTTGCTGCGGATGCTCTCCAGAGTTTCTCCCTCCATCCTCCTAGAACTAGTAGTTCATAAAATGTCAGAGTGAGCCCATGTGAGAATGAAGGAGGCGATAATGCTGGGGATTCACCGCCAGCAAGTGGGCCTGCTGATGAAGTTTCTAACATGCAAAACTGAAAAAACAGAAGAAAACAGACATGTCAGATTGAAAAAGAAAAAGAGTGCCATAAATTTAGAAGACTGCAAAGACGTCTATTTGGAAAGACAGCAAGATTCAAGAGCTTTTTGTGATGCAGGCCGATGTCGGTGTCAATGTGCTGTTGGACAAAAACATGTGATCTCTGCGCTGGGATTAATAATAACGTCCTGCCTCTGCCTGCTGCAACACCCCTGGCCTGAGAGAGTTCTCTGTTGTTGTGAAAGCATGTGACCAGAGAATCTCCTGCCCTGTTCATCAAATGTGAAAATCAAAGTGCTGGGGAAGTCTGGACGCCATTGTGCGGACATTAACAGGAAAGTTGTTACCAAGGCTACAGCCACATAATCTGTTTCCTTAGCTACAGTGTGTAAAACTACTGACTTTCACTCCTACATCCTTTACTTTGTGTTTTTTTTTTTTTTGTCTCTTCAAGCTTTACACTCAGTTCTTATTTTCTATTCTCAACTCTAGCATGTTAAGGCTAAGTCTTGAACCTTTTGAGATTCAATGTTTGACTACAGGTCTGTAACAAAGCTCAGACAAGCTAACTACAGAACTATCATAGAAAATAAATACTGTATAGTCCCAAATATTCCTCTTAACTTGCTGCTATCTTCAAATCAGCAGAGCAGCATGTGACAAGACACAAACACTGGAACACAAAAACCTCCATGCAAACGCACACAAGATTGTAAAATCAGAGAAGACTTCAGAAAACCCTTTAAATGACTAATTTAGAACTCTATTTTGAAATCGTATGAGAGGCAGTACAAAGCAGCCAATATGATATCCCTTTCAAAACAACATCATTGGATAAAACAATTGGAAACAGTGCCACACCTAACATAGCAACACGTCATCAGTCACATACAATGTGAACACCACAATGTGTTTGACAGCTTATTATCAAAGTAAAAATAGATGCCCAAAGGTAACTTTTAATATTTTCTATTGTTATAATGGTAATGCTGCGCTCCCAGGAGGAGAGGTATTGAACAAAGAAAAGCATTCGTCCGTGGCCGACAGGAAACAAGGACCGAACAACAGCATGATTCCAAAACAAGTTTCACTGTTGTGGAATTTTTGGAAAACTGCTGCACGTGTCGTCTGGCAGGAGCGCGGGCAAGAGAGACGGAAAAAGAACATCTGGATAAAGGCTGAAGCGCGGCCGCTGACCTTTTCATTTCCTCCGAAACACACATTATCACAACGAAGGTGATGAGAGTTACGAATCATCCGTATCAAATTTTGCGGAGGAAACAAGAGGACTGGGGAGAAATGCTCTGACAGGCCGTCACTACAGGTAGAGAGAGAGAGAGAGGGAGAGGGAGAGGGAGAGAGGGTGGGAGAACAATTGGGTTCCATGAGGAGGAAGACAAACACTGTCATTTGTAATTGCCCGCACTCAGGAGAACTCGACAGCGATAATTTTCTGCCGCGTTTTCGCCCGAAACAGGTGCCAGCTCCTCGCGTATCTCTCCAATGAAAACAAAGCGTCCTTTCACATCAGATTAGCAGCCACCTGAACACCCACATTGTCGGGATTTCACAGATTAACGTAATTAGAATATTGCTTCCAGGTGTGCCCTCGGGGTGCAATCAGTTACACTGTGTTTGAACAGAAGTGACGCGTCGTCGCAGCAACAGCGGAGTCGCTGCAGATGGGTGTATGGGGGGGGGGGGTTCGCGAGGGCCCGCCTGTTCCGAGGCGACGCCGGAGATGGCGCGCAGCGATGTGCCTCCACCACACGTCAGACTTGAATTCTCCGGAGATCACCGGGTTCACCACCAGTTCAGCTGGAAAGACGTCGGCCCAGCCCGCGAGGAGCAGGCGATGGGGATCTGGGTTTTTGCGTGCGTCCTGATCGTTGGCCTTTCTCCTTGAGAGGCCTCTCGGATGTTGTTGAGATTACATGATGTCTCACAATGACAAGGATTCAGAAAGCGATTTCAATTTCTTGAAGGAACAGCCTTGATTTTGCACCGTCTGCACCCCGGGGCTGTCTCTGCTGTTATTGAAGCAGCACTTGGTGTGTTTGTAAATAGCCATGCTAAATGAGATGCTCATGAAGGAACTTACCACTTGCAATACAAGGACTGTGTCTGTTTGAGGCCATGCTGTAACACTGGGAGCATTATTTATTCTTGATTCTTGATTCAACTACTTTGAGCCACCTCATGTCTCATGTGTGACTGTCAGTTGATTCAAATGTTCTTACAAACCCCAGATTAACTGTTCAGCTCTTCACAAATATGAATGCTTGTGTAATAGGCATATCACAACTTTATCACATATTTGTGAATAGGACGTGTTATTTAATACACAGCCTGGTTCTGTATTATTCGTCTTTTGAATGTTTATTGACAAGGTAGACATTTTAGTTTTATTTGTCGTGAAATTGGAGATAAAAAGTAACATAATGAAAAGAATGACGAGCAACTTGCTAAACCTCTTTGAAAAGGGTCGAACTAGCGAGTCGACAACTTCACTTACACAACCGAATATCAAGCCAGCAGAACAGCACAAGACAAAGCAAACAGGCAAAGTGAAGTCTTAGTTGTCCAATAACAACACCAGGTCTTTTTGGTAACACCTAGCTTTCTTCTTTGTTTCCTCTGATAATGTCCTCTTATGTTTCTCTGGTGGCACTGCCCTGACCTGTTGTCTCTTATAGCTAGCTGTTAGCTCCAGCTGTTGGTGTGTGACGTAGGTTGTAAAGCAAGTAGTAATGCTCCAGCACAATACGTCAGAGTTACTAAGTGAAAAACGACCTACTGTTGCTTTAACATCTATTTTTTTGTGGTTTTATCGGTATGTATTTTGCCCTGAAAATTCCCAAACCATGACATAAACATAACACCGGGAAGTGTTCAAAGCATTTTTTTCAGCTACTACAATTGTTGAAAATCAGCTTCCAGCCCTCCCTGCTCCGCCTGTCCTATCCATCAACCACCCAATCCTGTCAACCTCTGACAATGTCTGAGGTACTCCAAGTCAAGTCGGTCATTTTCTTTCATTGGAGAGGCAGAGACAGACACAGAGTGGAATTTATCTGTCCTCCGTTTGTTCATGCACTCTCCTGAAGTGTCATCCTATCTCCATTAGGCCCCACTTTGCCGTCCTCGCAGGCTCATCCAGTTACCTCTATATTCTTTCGGCTGTGCAAATAATACAGTCGTGGTCTGTCTGAGCGCGAAACATTACCACGAGCCGCCTGTATTTCATGCAGCCCTTAACACGCCGGCCTCGTGTAAGGTGCATTACCACCGCCACTGCTGCATGGCGATAGCCGCAGCGGAGGACACCCAGGTCGGTTAATTCTATTGGGTCATATTTGCCAAGCAGAGTGTATCTGTCTCCGGGGGAGTCTCCGAGGACCATTACCACATCCTGTCTATGAGCTCTTTTATGGCTTGGGTCTACTCATCTGCCAGGGCAGTGCACAGGCTCTGATTGACACATTAATTCCTCCTCCACCCTCTTATCTCTCTGCTGTGTGCAGACTGAATGCCATATCACTGCGTCGGAGCGCCTCTGCCGGCTTATCGGTAATGGCTCGTCAGCTCGTGGAATCCTCGCAGCTGATGTATTGGCGGGTGCGCCCTGTGAAGCCGGCAGTGCATCTGCAAGAAAAAAAAACAAGCCCGCTGTGAGGATTTAAATGGAACCGTTAACACCACCACTCTTTTACTCTTTTAATTACTACCTGCTTTCTTTCGATTAATACCAGCGTTGTCAGGCTTTGCTCCGCCTCTGTCGCATCTTGGAAAAGGAAGAACAAATTGTCACATATATATATTTATTTATTCATGTAGGTATGCCCCCACCCCTGCTACATCCCCTGCTGCTCTGAAAGATCCAGATTGGTCTCTGAGCATCATCCTATTCAATAACAAACAGGCCACCCACCAGGCCGCTGACACCCCAACGTTTTTTTTTTTTTTTATGGACGTGAAAAATGGACGGGCTTAATGTTTCGACACAAGTGATCATCCGTCCTCATCTCTTTAATGAAATTAGATTAAGTGCACCTGGGAAAGAGCTGAGAAAGCAGAATGCCTCGCCACCTCCTTTAATCTAAAACCAATTTGCCAGTAATATTCCTTTCCCCCCCCCCAGCCTGGGATTCGTCGGCCCCCAGTCAAAATGGAGGAGGGAACGAGATGAGACCAGAGCTGACTGGTTGCATTCGGCTCCCCACAGGCACTGTGAAATTAGAACTGACACCGGCAACACAGGCCTTAATATGGAGATGTCATTTTTCTCCTCTTGATTTTGTCTCAGTCTCTCTCTCCCTCCCTCCTTCCCATTTCTTTTTTCTCAGTCATGGCACTTCATCTTTTTACTCCAGTTTCCTCTTTTTGGTTAAAGAAAGAACAACTCATGAAAAAAAAGGTTTGGAAAAATTTGAAGAAACTTTGAAACGATGAATCATTACCGCCTAATTTCGGTAACGCTCGGATTTATGGCCTCCAGTAAGTTTAAGTCAGGTTTATGTTTATGTTTTAATCATCTTTTAAAAGAAAGTAATGAGCCGGGAAGAAACATGTTTCCATCAGGTGTCCTTATGATGTACCGCACATCTTCCTGTTACAATGAACCTGGAAACATTTATCCCTTTAATTTCTATTGAGCTGTTTGCAACATTTCTGGTCAGCTCCAAATTGTGTGGGAAGGCTAATGTTTTTTCCTCTTTCTTTTCATGGTCGTGAGGCCATTCATCTGTTGTGCATTAAGCACACAAGTATGCGGTGTTCAGGGAGCATGTGTGGATTTGTCTCTGCAGTGAAGAAGGACGCCCTCAGTCTTAGCAGTTTGTATTGTGTGGGTTTGTGTGCGCGCTTGGAGGGTGGAGAGTGTAAGGGCATGTTCAGCGGTGAAACCCAGCCCCAGTGCATGTTGGGAAGAAGAGGCGTGATGACAGAGAAAGACTTGGAGCTTCTGCGGGGCCAGCCAGCAGACAGCCGACTGACATCAGCAAACACGGCTTGTCAGTAGCGATGCATGTCACAGCGCGAAGCAGGGACAGCCGACATCGCCGTGGCGTCATGGATGTGGCACCACAATAGCCTGGTCCAGATTCTTTCTTAAAGGTTAGCGATGATGTTGGCATGGCAGATGAAAATAGAAGGGTTGCCGCAAATAAAGCCACAGCAGCCACTCAGAACGGAGGTGTGAAAACATAGCATGGCATCAACCCTGCAATCTTCTTTCACTTACTGCCTCCTCTCTTTGCGAAGCTGTTGGTGTTGGCAGGGCCTGTTAATAAAACAAATAGTTGTGCCTTTGTTGTTAAAATCACAACACACACCCTCGCCCATCTGTCTCCGAAAAAACACCAGTGCCCTGCGAACTCTTTGAGAAAACCCTGTCACCACTCAGCCATGTTTAACAGCGTGCCATTATTGTTATTGTGGGAGTTATTGTTGGCTGGATGAACACCACGTTTCGGAATGTGTTTTTCCTCCACCTCGACCAGATCCATTTTTAGAGGCGGCCGCCCTCAAACACTGTTTGTCTCACCTGAGAGTTTTCAGCCACGGCCAGGTGAAATGCTCGATTGCACAATTTTCTGCTCGAGAGCTCGTCACTTCAGTGATACAGTGATAGATACAGTGTGGCGTGCCATATCAAACCGGACCATTTGAGAAGTGTGAGTGTGGTGCCACATTACATCTACCTGGTCCTGGATGTATCTGTAGAATACTGCACTGTATTGTCGACTATTATTGTACATTTTTATTATTTTTAGACACCATATATTTGCTGTTAGTGAAAGACTCTCTCTTTCTACTCTTTTTTTTAATATGAACGTAGAATACATTTCCTGTGTATAACATCATATACCCTCCAAAATAACTATATCACAAAGCATTAACACTAAACATTAAACATGTTTTCGTCTGAAATAACTTCTATGTTTTGAATGATGGACTCTGAAGGTGAATAGATAGTTTTGGTGTCCGCTAGTCTATGGACTGGGGTTGGCTATGGAGGTCTAGATTACGCACAGACTCCGATGTTGACGTTTACGTGCAGCCCAAAATATCTGACCGTGCTAACTGTACACATCGACTCCGCATGCAACACTTTCCAGCTTAGGGGTTGAAGAAGATGATGAAGAACATGGATGCCTCTTTTGAAAAGCGGTTCAATAGGAGAACTCGGTTGTGATGAGTCTTCTTGATTTAAATGGTTTCACTTTATAGTACCACCACTTACTGGAATGGAATGTTAGATCAGGTATCCATGCGTTGAATGCCATACCAACGCTGAACCTCATTTTTGTAAGAGTAACCTTGGACATGTATTTTCGTCCAGAACAATTATGCAACTCGTGAGCGCTAATACTGAATAGCAAGTTAAGCATAACCCGTTACCCAGGGCATAACTATGAGACACAAAGTTACACAGGCAAGTAAACTGATGAACCTTGTTCTCAGCGTGTGTCTACTGGGCTCTAAGGCAGCATGGCACACCATTTGTTGTTTTGAAGTGGCCTGGGTTTGAATAACAATCCAAGCACTATGTACATTTTTCCACATGAGTAATAAAAGTAAAATTAACTCCATATTGGGTGCATATGGTCTGTTTAAAGACAGGGGGGAGGAAAGACACAAATGTTTTTGTGTACGTGCAAGATGTAAGATTTGAGTGTTTCTGATTGTGTATAAACATAATGCTTAAGTGGGTTTTTATTCAATAAACATGGTTGGACTGTAATTACTTACACATTTCCTCTGGCTGGAAATGCAAGACAGACATTGTGTGCGTTTAGAGCTGGCGCACCAAGACTAGTGTCTGTCCCAGCCTTGGCTCGTCTGATCAAGACTTCCTAACGCAAGAAGACTTGCTTTTCCTTCACAACAAATGGCATACGCAATCATGGATAAATATAGAATTCCCTGTTGTTATTAGGAATCAGTGCCATTGTGGATAATATTTCCCTGAAGAAGCATTGCTTCCTCTTTGGCCGTGAATACATCAGTACTAAATGGAGCTTAGGTCCGCTGTGGTTGCAACACGAATGTTTAGAGAGCCTCAATTCCCTGCTCAGACAAAGAAGCCAGTCAGCAATGTAGAACACCATTCATGTTTTTTATAGAGACATTTTTTTAGGAAAATCAACACACATTAATCATGAAGTCATAGGCCTTTGTTATTTCTTGAGGCTCTGTATTTTGTCTCCATTTTCTAAAAATGCCCCACTGCAGCCAAGTTTCACAACTCGGCTGTGAGCTCTGAGTCTGAGCCGCTCTCCCACCCACCGAGAGAAACATATTCCATCTTTCTTTCACTAACCACTTGAGCATCTCCAAGTCAATTTAAACATTCGGATGCCTGTGGACGGGCTTGCGACTGCCAGACCTCAAGCCTTGCAGGCCCACTTGGGCTCTGGAGGGAACTTTCCATGGGCGAATGTGTATGTGATGTGGAAAGCTGAGAACCCTGGAGAGCCGGCTGAGCTCAGGCCCAAACACACACAGGGGCCAGCTGCCTTCAATTAAGCCAGAAACCCTGCCTCTGCCGTCCCTTATGCACAGAACCATCCTGCTTTGATGTGCACCAGCCAGGGGAAAAGGTGCAGAGCTTGAAAGATTACAGGAGAAAAAAAATAATGATTATATCAAAGGCTGCTTCATAAAAGTTAACAGGGGGATTTTTAGGCTCAGGGGGCAGCGGGGAACAGGTATTAACGATGGCTGTCATTCATGTTCATTTGCCAGTTATTTTCCCTTCGTCTTTTCTGCAAGCTTTAATTAGTAGACACACCTGGCCTTTCTCCCAAGTTAACCGTGGAACTCTCCCTGCCACTTTTGTTTTTACGGGCACTGAGGATCAAGTGTGAGTCATGCGGGGCACAGTGGCACAACTGACGGTGTCATGCTTGTCAGATTCAGGCCCGACACACAGAAGAAGTGCAGCAGCTCTCGGATATGTATGTGGTCTGGAACCACAGACAAAGACCAGCATTGGAACTGTCCCCCTGCCAAGCACTACAGACGCGGGCGGCATGGGCATCTATTAAATTAATTTGACTTCATTAGTGCAGACCTGCTAGGCCTTGGGTGCCCACAGAGATGCCAGGGGGTGGGAGGAAGGGGGGGTGGCGGTGGTTGAGTGGCATCCGCCGCTGTGCTGTGAGGAGAGCGAACACATGGCACTGACAGGCGGAATATGGCTCCAGTTCTTACACCGGGACGGCTGCCAAACAAAGGCAACATGCGTCACTGGCTTTAGGGGAGCTCAATCAACACCCGGTCGGAGCATTAACGCCATGTGCGCCACGCCACATCAGTGAGAAGGCTGCGGGTCGCCGGGCAGCCTGCAAGTCATGCGTGTGCACACAGTGAATGTGGCAGTGGGATATGATACAGAGACGGTGCCAAGGGGTTGACTCACTGCCATCACCTTTGTGACTGCTGCCAGAAACGCTCATGTTATCAGGTTACAAAGCTCGTATCTATCTCCTGTTATTGACTGGAAATAATATATGTCACAATATTTTTTAATAATAGTTATCGTTAGTGACTGACTGCTCCCGGCTTCGGTCTTAGAGTGTTGTTGTGTTTGTACTTCCTGCTGGTAATGAAATCAGGTAAATCACAGGCAGACAGAAAGACATTGCATTGTGTTGAAAACATGTCACTCTAATAAGCACATTTCTAGATGAAATACTCCACTTCGTAAGAGGCACGAGTGGTGCTAGCTCATCCTCACAACGTCGGTGACTGCTTTGGATTGGAAATAGATAGCTGCTTCCGAGTTGAAATTTGATCTTAATCTGTTATAGACTGGGTGGCTTGGCTTTCTCCTTCTCCTTTCCCTCTCAGCCATCTTCTGTCAGCTAATGTGAACTCCACTACTTATTTTGGAAAGGTTTGCTTCGCTTTGCCCAACAGCACCTTAACAGCTTTTCTAACCTGCAACCTTCCACCAGTCACCAGCCCGCTTCTGTAACCTCGAGGCAACCTCTGCCAGCTTCTGGTGCTGACCCTCACTCTGCCGGGAGTGGTGCACCTGATAAATACAGAAGTGTGGAAATAAATGAATAATGAGAGGCATTAAGTCCGGATAGGGCTGGAGGGTAGCCCGAGGGTGGTAAGTGTTCCGTCTGACAGCAGCAAACACTTTGATCAGAGGGCCCCGTCTGAAGATCGCTTCCACATCTGCACGGGGGGAACGAGCTGTAAACTGCCAAGAAGCATTTTAATGACAGTTGGATTATAAAATGAAAGAGGGCTCCAGATGGCAGGCAGTGCAGCGGCTGCGGTTCGGGGGAGGCTGTTTAAACTGCTTTTTTATTGATAAAATATGGGGTGAAAAATTGCATAGGGCTTATTAGGCGTCCCGCTGTGATGTTGCTCAGCTGGCCAAGCTGTTCGCCGTGGCCCCCGTCCAAACATGCCTCCATAAATTTTTAGCTGTACCTTTAAATCTGTAAGAACCCTGCTTGTTAAGTTCACCCTTGCTCCACCAAACCCTCCCACACCGTATTTGTCCTTTGAAAGACTTGCTTGTGTCCGTGTTATTTTGTATTTTTTTAGACCGTCTGGATGAAAGCAATGTTGGTAGCTCGATATAGGCCAAGGAGGGTTGGAGGGGGCTTCCCACATAGCATGCTCATTATCGTCTGCCAAGAACCAGAACTTAGCCCTTAAACAACTTAATTCCTGCATGATTTCATTAGCTTTACTCTCCCAGTGATAAAACGAGACCAGCCTTATTAATTCAAGGTTCTGCTTTCCACCTAGATCCACAGGGTACCATTCAAGGCAGGAATACTCATCTGGGCATTGACATTTAGTAACTGGCTGCAATAGCGGCCAGAAGGGAGAAACAGTTGGACTAGCTGTGAGTCGACTACCAAGTTGTAGCCCCAATTGTATGAATAGTCATCTGCAACAGAATATGCTGCAATAAGAGAGGTCATTTTAGGCCCATTGGAGAAGATGTGGCAAGACAAGGGTTTGCTCAGTAATTCCCTTTCAGAGGTGCCAGCTGGAAGGTTGAGGAACGCACATGTTAGATAGAAGTCACGATGATTCATTAAAGGAACGGGCGCAATAATGACATGTTTAAGTGATTTACAGCGGTCAAAATCAAGTTGTCACTTTTTGAATAACTGTCCCCCAGTTAATATTACCTCATACTAAATTGGTCCCATGCACATCTTTGATCTGGAGCTCAAATTGAATTTGTCTGAAATGGGAATAGGCCTGATTCTAAAGCTGGGGAAAAGTCATGGTCTCAATAAAAGGGATCAGTGAAAAGCCATCTTGACTCCATCAAAATCCATACATGTCACCCGATGGCTCTCTCCCCACAGAGCGGGCTCCTTTCAGCTGAGATATATTGTTGGCTCTCGCTGCTCTCAGCGCTAATTTAAAATCCATTTAGGTTGATAGGCTGATTGACTAAAACGCTGTTGTGACGGCTTCACAAAAATGCCGCCCTGTTTTGTTTTTTTCGTGCTCCCTTCAGCGAACAGGCAGCCCCAATTTATATTCCATAACTACCACTTCAAGGCCAACCTGCCGTCCCCTTTCCACCCTCACACCTATCAGCAGCATCAAAGACAATTACTGTCGACATCACATCAAATTACAACTGTTGGTTTGCTTGTTTGTCTCATTATGTGACTTGAAAACTGCCATCTCCCTCCCAGAAAAGGTCCCCTCCCATCTGCTCTCCTCCCTTTGCCCATCCTTCTGGGCCCATACACACACACACACACACACACACACACACACACACACAAACACACACACAAACATCCCCTTCCAGCACAGAGAGGAGAAGGGACAGGCAGCCGACAGCCTAATTGACTAATTTGTAATTGTGAATGAGAAAAAGCTGAGTTGTTGGATGTGTTATAATTCAACAGAGAGTGGCAGCTCTGAGCCGGACCATGACGTTTCAACCACAAATCTCTCGCTCCCTCCTCCTTCCTGTCCCTCTCCTTGAAACGCTTTCTCTCCTCCCCTCCGTGGAGAATAGTCAGAAGGGAAGGTGATGGGAGAGATGCTTTCGGCACATTCGGCTGCTCAAAGCTCCTGGCTCTGTCATATTGCTTTTTCTTTCCTTTCCACACGATCCCCCCTCGCATCCCTACCTCCCCTCTTCTTCTACCTTCCTCACGTGGATCCCATAGGATGAAATAGGAAAAGTATCTCAGAGCATTCAGATGCGTTTGAAGTGCAGGACAGATGGGGGGCCCGGGGGACTGTAAAAAATGAATCGAGTCTAGTAATAGGAGAGATGTTTTGAATCCTCTCCCCATAAGTTATTTATCAGGGGCCCTTAGTGGTGAAGGAAGACTTCAGAGTGCTCCCTTAATGTAGCATCTGATGACTAGTAGGGGGGCTGTTCCAGGAAGTACTGCTGTAAAACAGGAGGGGAACATTAGCAGGGAAGTCTCTCAGGACCCATGCAAAGGAGAGGAACGGCACACAGGGCAGCTATTTCCCAGCATGCAACTCAGGACAGAGAAGAAAGCTGCACAAGAAGACTTCTCGGAGCCTCCCACCAGCCCATGATATCACACAAGGAACAGAGCAAGACGCTCTGTTCTACAACTCCCACCAGGCTAGGTAGTGCAAATAGTTTTGAAAATAAATAAATAACATGAAACAAAGGTAAAAAAAAAACTGAATAACAGACAACGACTGCTGCATTTTGTCATATACATGTAATTTTTAACACGTAGTTAGCTATTGATTGTAAACAATGAATTGGCTCTCTTTGCTTACTATGTGCATATAACTTTGTTAAGGTCACAGCAACGACCTGAGCAGTGAGACAGTTAACTCCGCACATAACTGAAAGACAAAGCACTAAACTATATATAAAGAAAAGTGTTGAGAGGTTTAAGTGGCAGACAGGAAAGATTTAGTGCCACAACTGTGACAATTTTCAAACAATCTTGAAATCAAAAAACCCTAATAAGGCTCACTAACATCTGGCATTTGTCTGCAACGGGAATGGATTCAATCAGCGTCCACTCCCAGGTCAAAGGACTTTGTAGTAGACAGAGATTTTTATCAGCTCTGATAGACAGAAATGATCCGGTTGCCAATTTCCTAAGACAGGAAGGCGACGCTGTGTGTATCTGCATGTTTTGTAGGAGATTTTAGTATATGTATTTTTTGATATACCTTATTTTGTTAAAAAAACATGTCTTTTTAACAATGAACAGCACTTTTCCTATATTAACAATCACTCAAAGCAATTTACATTAGAAGTCACATAATCATACAATGTTTCCATACACAGCCCCTCTATCACTCACCATACACACACTGTCTAGAGCAATTTATGTACTACCGACATTGTGGTTAGTGGTCGACCCGCTCTACCTCCTGAGCCACAGCTGCTCTAAAATTATTCATCAAAAGAAAGAATAATAACCATTGGAAGCAATAAAAATGGAGCATTTCAATAAATCTAGTGATTATGCTAATACCTGCCATGTGTCTATCTTTTCTATGCCAGAATCATCAAAGACCAGCAATTAACGAGGAATCCAAACACTAACGTGATTTGTTATCAGCTCTCGAATGTCACCCAATATTATCATGTTCTTCGGCATGTAATCGCTAAACTGCATCACATCCATAATATCAGAAATGAGCACCAGTAACTAGCTCATTTTTGCTTTTAATGATAATCACTGGTCTCGCCACAATGAAACACTGTACACTCATGATCACAAACACCAGTAATGGGCTGAGCCAACCAGGGAAGTCTCTGATCACAGGAGACTAATGGCCTCTGAACTGATCACTGAAGCTAATAAAGACCAGCTAACGACATAGCCGCTTTGTTTGTGCTAATTGCTCTCCCTGGACCTTGCCGTGGCCCGTGTCTCCCGAGCATCTGTCACCAGGCATATTCCCCGACACAGCTCAGACCCTGGCCCCAGCCTCAGAGCCGGGCACACCGCCAGAAACAATTGTCCTCTGGTGTCCTTTTACTACAGTGAGGTTTGAAAAGACCTTGTCTTGGTATATTGTTTGTTTTGCTAGATTTACATGCTAGACCATTTACAGATGAAGAGCTCCAACCGGTGGAGTCTAAATATAATTCAGTGTTGGTATTTCACTGTCTATAGCTAATCATCAGTGAAGGCAATATTGACTTTATTGGTAACCTCTGAAGACCATGCATTCTTTTATGAGTTCACCCTTAGGCATGTGCACTCATCTTCAGCACATCGATACTCTTTGTACAGCCAAATCAATACTGTCAATGAAAACTAACAACAGCTACTATAGGCATATTGAAAATAGACAGAGTAGTAGTGAGAGTGTTTTTGACCCAAATATCTCACATCCACGTTTTAGAAAAATCGTATTGTTTTATGGAAAGTATCAAAAAAACTGAGCAACCAAGCCAAACATGTATTGTCTGGTGAGTGTGAAGCCTGGTTCAGTTCCCAGCATGAGTGTAGCTATCAGCGACATAATACTCAAAACAGTAATACTTTGAGGTGCAGACTATTTGACTTATAAAAAATGTATATAAATACATTTAGAACTTATGTGGTATGTGTTTTACTATTGTGTACATCTGTTAATCTCTTTTAAATGACAAAATGATATGCTCCACTTTATATTAGATGGTTTCATGCCCATAAAAGTAGATATGAGACAAAGTCAGCATTACAAAGACACACTATTGTTGAATTTCTATGAAGTTTTTCAATTTCCAATTATAAATTCAGATTTTTTTTAATTTTGACTCATTCGTCGCTCACTGAAGCTTCCATTCCACTGAACTAAAAACGAGGCAAGTATTTGTGTGGAATGACAATAATACTTTTATGTTCCCTAAATTGATACATGAAACAAACATAAATGCCATATTTCCAATGTGTTTTCTACATTATGTTTCAATGTTTGACGTTTGATTGGCTGAAGCTTTTTTAATTGTGCAATCTTGTTGGTTATCTTCTTCTGCAATAGTTTGAATGGCACCTGAAAGTTGAAATCGCACAACCATCACTATATCTTGATGAACCAGCTTGTCCATTCATTCATTAAAGAGCTATATACTGATATAAATGCATTAATATAATTGAAATGTAAAAAAACTGACAATCAATTGTGGAAGGTAATATTCGATTGTAGAGAAAAAAAGCCACCCCACTGCAGCGGTCTGCCTCATGAGTTCTGGCATGGGACTGAGGCGCAATACTGATTAGACTGCATGATGGACAGGAGTCACTCAATGTCACTTTCATTGATTGAAAAGTAAATGTAGGTCAAGCTGAAATGAGTGAATAATTCAACAACATCAGTGCGATAATGATGGCAGAGGGATCACAACCCAAGTCAGAAGCAGAGAGAATGATCTGCGCAACAAGCAATTTTAAAAGCCCTCTTAGGAAAATACGTTGGATATTGTTCAGTAGACGAGAAATTACTAGACTCTGAAGGCTTCGTATTCATATTCAGGCTTCGTAAACCAAAGTTAGCCTAGACTTCCAGCACCAGCCCACAAATTTGCATTCAACTATGAGCATGGCCTAATGTCTAGAACTCCACTCATACAACCACCCCTTGACTTTTACACAGTAATCTGTAGGCACTTTTGATGTTGTAATACATATATCTATACAAGCATTGTGTCTCTTGTATTGGTTGACCCTCTTTAGGACATCCATCCATCCATCCATCCATCCAGTTATCCCTCTATCAATCTATCCATCTATCCATCTATCCATTCATCCATTTAGATATTACTGATTTGCGTATTGTGTAATGGTCGCAGGGGAGCTGTAGGCAATCCCAGCTGACTTTGGACGATAGGTGGGGTACATACAGAGACAAACTAAAAAACCACACTCACATTCACACCTATGGGCAAATTTAAGTGGCCAATTAATCAAAACTGTAGTTCTTTGGACTGTGGGAGGCAGTCTGACTACCTGGAGAAAACTCAAGCAGTCATGGGGAGAAAATGCAAACTCCACACACACATTTTAAACCCACAGTTTGTGCTTTGGGGAGGAGTAATCAATCTTAATCTTTGCCCATTTTTGACAGCACTAATATTCACATTATATTATGTGGGTGGAGATGTGTTAAATTGCAATTTGTTTTGCCAGATTTCTTAAAGTGGCGTTGGTTAGTGAGCAGCTCCCAGGTGCTGCAATTTGCACATATCAGTGCAATGGAGCAGGTGGGAATGATTGACATCTCCTGATCCACTTTCCTTTGAAATGGTGCCTGTCCTGATTCTGTTTATTGAACAGATTTATGTCCTGTCAACACTAATGCTGATATTTTGCAAAACAAACAAGAGTCACTAAACAGAGATTTTTCAAACAAATGTTTGTGTACGTGTGAAATTGAGCGTTGGTGAAAACAATGACGTCAAAGCCTGTTTTTTCCGCATAACCCATGTTGCTGTGTGTAATGAGCATTTGCCAGAAACAACAACAACAAAGACAAAGACACTATATATATATCGGTTCCTCTACTTTTGGTTAAGTTAGGTTAATTACAATTTTTACATTACCGCCATTCGCAGGCGTCTGCCTTGCCCAATAGTACTTGGACGATAATGTTCTCCTCTGATATTTGACAAATCAATGATGTAGACTTCGGCATGCTTGTTTTGAGTGTTTGTGGTTTTCTGTGTTTAGCCTGAGATACTTTGTCAAACAAAGGTCGTGTGGACAGAGGCGTATTAGAAGTGTGGAATAAAACCTACACCAGAAATTGGTTACACCTTTTGAAGCAAAAAAGCTAAATGCCCACCATACTTGAGAAAAAGTCATAAAGCAAGAAAGTGTGCTGAATGAAGATTGGGGATTTTAAGAAAAACTAATTTTCAGAAGTAACACAACTCCCTTGGCAATATTGGAAATTGTAATGGTCTTACAGGGCCCAAAGTGGAAACTTTAAAACTGCATTAATAAATAGAAAAAACCTGGTAAATACTAAGAATATGGGAAGCTGGGGTTATGCTGGGATATTCCACTCTAAAATCTTACAGTAGTGTTACAGTAAACACTCATCCTCTGTAGACTTTCACAAAATAACAAAAAATGATTGAAGAAAACAGAGAAACTTCTCATCCGCTTGTGACCTCTGGAATTCAATGTAACCAGCTGAATCCAAGCTGAATGCAGCTACTGTTCTCCGTCAGGAAGCAAAGTCCAAACCATTACACAGACATATTTCAGGTCTGTGGTGTTTAACGCTTCTACAATGTGGGCAGGGTATCACCTATACTGACACACCACTCATATACAGTATGTGAACAGTGTCTCCAAGCCCACGCCTTTGTAAATCACATTAGTTGACGATTGCTTCTGTGCAGCTACAAGATACAGTTTGTCTCCTGATGTTGAACATATCCATTTCCAGACATTTTGAGATCAGCTACATTTTCATAAGGAGCTCAGGTAGGACACCTATATTTATGTCATTGTGCAGAACTTACGATTGCAAATGCAGCAGTGGCCATTTTGAAGCACTGACACATGGTGCAGCATTACAATGGGCAGCAATTTGCATATCATTTCATGTTGGGGATATTAGATTAATGGCTTGTGACTGGTGTGATGAATACTAATTTAGCCTTAAATCATGTCCCTGTTCAGACATCAACAACCTGCCCAACAGGCAGCAGAGCAGCTGAGCAGCCAGATATTTTATAAGGTCAGGTAACTTCTTTGGGCGAGCTCTTCCCGTTCTTCATTCATTCGAGCTGGTTATGGCACTTGTAAATGTTTGCTATTCCAGGGACTGTTGGCTTCACTGTTAAGAGTATATGGGCTCACCACAGGGGTTAATGTCGTCTCCATTATCCCAGCAGACAATAAAAACTACTAATAGAGTCAGGCCAGCAGTGACTGCAGCGCTGGGTCTGATGAAAATCATAAATGTTGCAGTGCCCCACACCCTTCCCCCAGTAGCCCCAGTTTGACTTCCAGTACGTTGGTCTCTGATGTAGGCAGCTTTCGTGGCTGCAAGGTGCAATGACTTTAATGTTGTGTGAAAAGGTCACATAGATAGGTAGGAGAGCAGCGCATTGTGCCATGTTTTAATGTCATAAGATTCTGTTGTGACTCACCACAACAGGTTGTGTAGTTAATCATCATAGAGGATGTTGATCCAAAAAAAGAAATAAAGAGTAGGCTACAACAGCATCACTGATTGTCCATGAGTTCACTCATGAGTTCTCTAAGATATATGGTCTATGTTAGTTGTAGTCATAATAAGTTATTCTCATCCTTTTGATTTTTAGTCAATTTTTCTGAACTCTGGACAGTTCAGACTAAGAAATAAATAATTATTTTAGCCTGGTTTTTGGTGACGAAATACATGAAAAACCACCCAACAACCCTACTATAAATATGCTTTGCATTTCCATAACCAATCACTATTGCAAACAGACTACATGTAGCTGGCATGGACCCAAAATCAACAAGACCTTACTATCAAATGTGGATGGCGAATAATTTGTGCACGCTTTGGCATGGGCAGCATATTAAAAACACATTTGTTTTTAAAACACAAACAAAAAATGCAACAGCTTAGCCAGATTAGCTGTTGTCTGTTCAGTGGAGGTAAACCACTATGTCCAATATGCTAATACATGTTACACCACTGGCTTTAGTTATTGGCTTAGTCCTGCTTTAAAAGTACAAAAGCTTTGATATCTTTAAAGCTTTAAGTCTAAAGCTTTATAAAATAACGTTGTCCAAGTTTTCTGTTTGGTGCTTGTGATGTCTCAAAAGGTTTTTGATTTCTTCCCTGTGATTTATTTTCAGCCGACAGTACCATACATGCACATTTTTGCTCAGTGGCATTATATTTGAAGTGGGTCCAAATGTCACCCTGTTTTGTTGCCATCATTTTCCTTTCCTGTCACAATATGCTAAGCTCCTACAGCTATATCTTTGAGTTGCAGGGCTAGGTCCATGCTGGCACTGTTCATGTGTGTGTGAAGTCACGAGGTAAATGATTTGGGTGTGCAGCACAGCCATTAAGTGAAGAATATTTGGATTCTGTTTTCAGGGATAAATTACACAGGGTGATTTTTTCTCTGTTCCTTTTTTCACAAACAAAAATATACCATGGTTGTGTTGTAGTTTTTATCTTGAAGCTCAGTTTCATTACCTCTTTTACATTGATAGCATAATACAAAGATGTAATTCCAGTTGTGATCACTTTTTGCCCATCACTGTGAGTAAACAGAAACATCATTGATCTTGCTCAGTCCAAAGCCGGGCAACTGAATGTACAGCATCTTATCAGTACAACATGATTACAAATTGCTGTAGTATACGCCAGTTATTCTAAGAAAAGATTTTCAAATCAGGCATCGTTTTAGTGGCCATCCCTAATGAGCACTTGCTCTGATGAATATTCACATTGGTTTGTCAAGAAAAGAGCCATTGTGAGATCGTAGAAGATGCAGCTATTGAACTACATAACCATACTGTTTGGTTTGCATGGTATGACTCTCAGTGGTGCAATAAAGCGTGACTGTGGGTTTCAGATTTATAGTGATAATTTCATTGTTTTATTCTGCTGCAATAACCATTGCATCTGTTTTGCATGAATTTCTAAATGTCGGGCTAAAGCACTTCTTTTATCAGTATGTGGAGATTTTTTTTCACTCATAGGAGTGTGTGTATGTGTTTGTGTGTGTGTGTCACTTCATGCATTCTCCTGAGAGCGATGGCTAGCCAAGAGTATGGAGGGAGGAGATGGGAGGGTGTCCAGAGGGAGCTGTGTGATTGATGTGTTTTGGGGGTAGAGGAAGGTAGAGGGGGGGTTGAGAACGACGAGGGGATGGGAGCTTGATGTGACTCGGCGGCAGGAGGGATGCAGGGCTCTTAAGTGGGGGAGGAGGGGATGGGAGCTTTAACAAGCCCTAGATTGTTAGTGACAGGCAGATACTTCAACACTTAAAGTAGAAGGTTTGATTTAATCACAGAGCTGTCATTTGTTATTTGTCTGGCTTGCTCCACCGGGGCCATGGCTGATCAACTGCCTGGTCCCAAGAGAGCCCTTTTTCCCCCTGTAATGTCTAAATCCCCTGCACAAATTACAGGTCTGCACCACCTCCCTTCCTCGCCCTCCACTCCCCCTCGCCACCTCAATCCCATGTTAAGAGACGAAAGGCCAGAATGGTGGGGTTCACAAAGAGGGGGAAAGCACATTGGAAGGATGTGAGCAAGGGCGCCAGACAGGTACAGAGAGCAAGAGAGAGAGGAGATGGAATGGCCTGAGGGCCACTAAAGATCATTAATAGGACTGTCAGGGAGGTTGCCAGTTGGTTAGTGTCTCATAAATAAGAAATGAGCTCCTCCCTCCTCACCCATTCCAGTTCATTAATAATGCCTGCTGTGGTTATTTTGTTGCATCGTGTTTTGAAGAAAGGAGAGACACAAAGATGGCGGTAAGATGAAGGGGAATTCAGGGACAGAGGGCCCCACTTCCCCACTCTCTCCAGTAACCCGATAGGATGGCCTTCCAAAGCAATGAGTCCACAACACCACAGCACAGACTCAATTAATCCCACAACGGGTGAGAGTGATCGGACACAGTGGAGGGGTTGATAACATGACAGGGAGGAGGGTGAGATGGACTTACCCGAGAGATCGATCTACCGCGCCTTCTCCTGTGACTGTTAAGCATGTTTGTTTTGCGGCCCCTGTTTCTCTTAATTTTTGGAGGAGATATATAAATGGAAGTGTAGTTCCAGTCTACCGTACTCTCAGGACCTGGACCTAGGGGAAATAAATCACAGAATGGACAGATTGAAAGTGAGGAGAGGGATGGGGGGCTGTTAAAGAGAGAGAGGAGGCAGGTTCAGAGGGGTCACCCTCCAGGTAAAGCTATTGCCTTTTAATAAGGGTGAAAGGATATGATTCTTTTATAAAGGCCAAGGGCCCGGGCACTGTTGAAGCTGATAGCAGTCAATGCTGCTCATTAACCCTCCCTCTTGCTCTCTGCTCTCGACATGACTCCATCTAAGAAGGCATAGATAAAAAGCTCAGCCGGGCCGCAAGTGACAGAAGGTTTTCTCGGTTTATACACCATTTTCTCACTGCTACTTTTCTTTCACTCCCCTAATTCTCTGCCTTTCATGGATTATGCCACATTTCTCCGAGGTGAGTTGCCTTGGAGGAAGCAAGGTCCACCACATGAGTTATGTTAAATTTCTTCTGTGTCTTTCTTGATGGTTTCATTGTGAAGAAAACTACAGATCATCCGTTCTCCAATGGCTCGTTCATTTGCTTGTTCGATGAATGCAGTATCTCAGAGGCCATTAATCTGAAGGATACACAGGTAACATCAGTGTTTAGGTATTGTGAATAGTTCAACTGCTACTATAGGTCACATGAAGTTGACATATATGTTACACATTGCTCTGTAACAGGAACCCATCATTTGTATGAGAGGCATTGTACATTTTTCTTAGCACCTCTGGTTGTTTCTAGGCATCAAACCCAGTCATGAGAGTGACAGGGGAAAGAGAGAGAAAGCATAAACGTGGAGACTAGCAGAAGGCTAGCAGCCGGCCAGAGAGCCATGAAGTATGATTTTACTCATACTTCTTTCCTGTTGCTGATTAGGGGGCCTTTAAACTGTGATCGATCAGCCCTCAGACCAGCCTCAAATCAAAGGCAGATACTGTATGTGCTGAATGAGAGGGAAACACATGGAGTCATTAGAAGCCTGTGGCTCTGAGGTGCACAGCAAGAGGTTGATTCACTTTGTGCAGACCAGCTAGGGGGAAAGAAGATGGGGAGGGGTTGGTGGGGTGATGAAAGACCTTGGCACACACTCACATGCTGATGGATAGAAATGCACGTCTGTGCCGCAGGAGGTAGAGTGGGTCATCCACTAATCTGAAGGTAGTTGGTTAGAACTCTGGCTTCTCTACTCCACCTGTCAATACGCTTGGCCAAAGACACCGAGCCCAGATGGCTATACCATTACTTTGTGAATGGGATGTGAAAAGTACTATAGAAGCAGTTTGTATCTATGTGTGTGAAAGGGTGAATACGCTTTAGCTCCCTCATCTCCTCACATCTGCTGCGACATGCCCCAGTGTTCATGGGCAGGTGGGATTTGGTGACCTTGACAGTAGAGCGCCACAGAACAACAGAAACAAGACTTGAACAAGCTTGTTCAGATGCTCCCTCCAGCCAACAGCCAAACCCAGATGCTCAACCCCCCCCCCCCCCCCCCATCCCTCAGTCTCCCATATTTTCCTTCACCTCATCCAGTCCCTCTGTATATTCTCCAACACCTCCCCTCCTCTCAGTTTCCACTTGAGATAAGCCCCAGTCTTCAAAAGATGAACACATTGCAAACAATTTATGATGCCTTTCTAAGGAAGTCAGATCTGGACTCCATACCTTGGGGACCTTTTTTCTCCATCTCGCTCTGTTTTGCACGGCTGCCAAAAGAACATTCTGATATGTAATCTCTGGCTGGAGGAATGGCAGACAGACAGACACATGTGCACAGTGCACATTTGTTTTCCTGCTCTTGACCTACGATCGACTGTAGAGCTGCGGAGAGAGAGGGAGAGCGAGAGAAAGGCTGCCTTACAACAGATGGTTCTCCTTAAGGAGCTGAGATGAAACTCTTTGTGTTACAAGTGCTCTTTGGTCTTTTTTGAGACTCCAATCGGTTCAGGCTACCCTGCTGGGCTTCGTTCCAAAGTACTGAGGCCAAATGAGTGCAGAGGCATGCATACATACAACACACACACTTGGGTATGTGATGAATGGTCTCACCTGTCTTATCGCTTTGAGTTATTGAACAAACTGAGTTCCAGTCATGGCTAATAAATAGTCCTTGGAATTGTTCTGGAATCAGACTATAATTATTTGTCCTGCCATTTGCCATTTTAGATTTTGGAGCATTGAGGCTTTGAATTTCCCTTAAAAATTCAATATAGCACAGATTAGATTAGACATACGCATTCCCAGAAAGCAACGAGTCATTTGTATCACTTTTCAAGTAAATCGTAAATGTTATGTTCTAATTGTGTGATATAGGGCACATAATCCGCATATTATCATATGTATCCAGGTTATCAAGGGTCAAATAAATAAATAAAATAAACCTTTTTTGCCCTTTGAAAGCAGATATGTTCAAAGATTTAGAAAGAGCCTACTGAGCGATTCACACAGTTATTATGGTGACTCTAATGAATGATCACTGCACACGTCTCGCCCAGCAGCTTGTTAAGACTGATATCTGGAGCCTCCAACAACAGATTGATGTTGAATCTGAATAGGAAATGTAGTGCGTCTAGCAGCCAAGGCCTGTCTCTGAAGAGGGGGGGGGGGGGGGGGTTGCATTCCCGCTAGAGTGATGGCATCACTTCTCAAAGCGCACACACTCGTGACAAGTAAACTGAAATCATCATTGATGTTATTTATTTTCAAATGCTCCCCGCTTGACAGGAGACATCTTGTTCGGCACGCATCCCAAGGGAGGCCGCGGTGCTCAGCGCTTCTCGGCTCCATCACGCGCAGACAGCCGCTCAGTGCTGACACCAAAGCAGTTGGACTCACTGGAGACTTGCTCTGGAATTTGTCACAATCCTGCACCACACGAAGAAAACACAAATGCACACATCCTGATCTGTCGTACTGCTTGTCTCCCGCCTCAGCATCTGCCACCAAACTAGAAAACAAGAGATTGTTTGCCCTCCAAAAGAAAGAAAGTCTGTTAAAGATATGTATTTTTGTTTAATTTTCTTTCTGCTCGACAAATATCAGCACAAGCTTAATCTGTGGAAAGGAGGTGTGATGCAAATGCAAAAGCACCAACTTCCTGTCTCTTTCTGATTTAGAAACACAATTTGTGAAACATTGAAATCAGGATTGAATTAAGTTGTCAAATCATTCTAAATTGCTGTTATTTGTATCGAATGTTTATCCACCTATGACCAATACTAATTTCTGCATTTTACATTAGGTCTCTTTTACATTTTTCCACAATAATCAATCATAGCAGTGGTTCAAACTACATAATTCCCACATGTTACTTACAACCTCAGCCCATCAGCACTTTCTCAGCACAGTCAGGCTCAGTGTCTGTGTGCTTGCACATTTGTGTGTCTTTGGTAGCCAGGCTCATCCATTCATGTGTACATGGCCTCATTATCAGCCAGTAGCTGTCTGTACTCAGGGGAGGCGGTCAGATGAAGAAGCGAGCATGGCAGTGGGCAGGTAAACCAGCCATGAGCTAACACCCAGGACCCAGATCCCCCCAGCACAGCTCTGCTAAAGGAGTCCATTTGTCAAATGTGCCTCCACCGAGGGCCGCCAGGGAGTACATTACTGGCTGGGGCCCATGCAGCGATTGGTCTTTTGACTCCCAGCCACACTCACCCACCAGGCTGGCCGCCCAAGGTGCTTCATCCAGTCAGTGGCGACCAGCCCCCAGCTTGCACCCGTTCGATTGGCTCATTAATAAAACAGCCCCCACCTGAGAGCAGGGGACATGCTCCAACGCCCTGGACATCGCTCTCTCCAGCTAATGGGCCAGTCGGGAGATGCCTTTGTCTGCACCCGACTCCCTCACATCCCTCAATCTGTCAGGCGAGACAATGCAAGGAAGGATGGAGGGCTTTGACTGTGTAAAGCCCAGATCATGTTGTATGTGAGCCTGGGCTGGAGCTCAGTATTCACAGTAGACCTCAATGTGTCTTCAGTCTGGGCAACTGCCGAAGTGTTGCTCCATCAATCCCGCTTAGCCTCACTTGGCCGAACCTACTCAATTGTGTCTCCTCTCGAAATGATTATGGACTGGCTTGCATGTGTCACAACCATAAAACTATCTATGCATTCTGCAGTGCAGCGATTCCCACCCCCATCCAACAACTCCTGTACCTCCTCCTACTTTGTTCAATGGTATGAAGCCCGTTTTTTCTCATTTTCTCCCTCTTCCTGTTTTGCATGTCGAGCTCAGAGAGAAGCTGCACTGATTCACAACTGGGCCCTTGGGGAGAAACAAGAGTTTTGTTTGTGTTGTTGTAGGATGTAAATCTAACAAGAGAGGTGAGGATGGAGCACTAAGGCTTATGGATCCCTCAGGGGTCTTACCGAGCCCCTCACTAAATAAATCTGAATCGAAAATACATATGGAGCTGTAAACCGTTCGCATAAAAGAGCGCTTGTTCTCCTCGAGGAGAGTATCAGATTTACTGGCTCCACGGTCTGTCTACCGGATCCCACCCTCAGCACATTAACACAAGGAAGACACAGTCAGTGTACATAAAGTTCATTGACTGGAATGTTTTCATTATGTATCAAAAATTATTCTGGGGGAAGTAGGTTTGACGTCCATCTATGAACCTCTGCATGAGGTGATGGTCTTCATTTTCTGGAACTCAATAGTTGGGTTTCCCCAAAATGTAATCTCCAGGGGACCTAAACCTGGGGCTGTTTAGGCAGCAATTTAGTTAACACTATTACCATAGATATCCACTTCCTGTCTGACGGGGAGAAAGAGAGACAGCAAGTGGAAAGTGCAAAATTCCTGCCATAATGTGGCCGGACCCAACTCATGGTTAGCGGTGGCTCTCGTCAATTATTAGCTTCAGGAAACAGTCTAGAGATTTATGAATATCCGCAGGTGACTTAGAACAGCTCTAGTCACTTCCATATGTGACCCTGAGGCTGAGTGGTTGACAGGGCCTTTCCAGGCCGATTAGGCTCCCAAGCCCTGGCTGAGAGGCCTGCCTTGTTGGCAGCTGGGGACCAGGGGAGCACGGCCTCTTGAGCTCAATTGGTAAAGATCACAGATGTAGAGGCCCAATGAGGGTAGCCACTTGCTGGGTCACCACAGCCAGTGAGGCCCTCCTCCTTGACACTGGGTTTACTGTTACCCCCAGTCCCTTGAAGAGGAAATAACAGAGGCGCCAATTAAAGCTTTAAGACATTAAATAAAAACCTTCTGTTGTTGCCTTTAAAACATCCCAGTTAATGCTTGTTTGTCTTTACGATGGAAACCCAGTTAGCTGCCATTGCTCTGCTTTCTATTAAAGTGGGATCGAGTGGTTTTGTGGAGGGCTTTTTTTCCCTCCCCCTTCCACAGATTTCCCCTGCTTTCCAGCTCATGGCTTGATTGCTGTATAAACAACCCTTTTTATTGCTGAAATACATACTGGTAGAGGGGAGGAAGTCCAGATTTTGTAGACTTTTGAGGTAGTAAATAACGTACCTCTGTGAACTCCTGGAGGCTATAATAAGTAAACTGTCTCTGCTGTTTAACTGATTTTGCCAATCAGAATACGTTTGCAAAGCAACCCTCTTTGATGGAGGTCTCATGATGAGCCATGAGACATCCTGATGTTTGAAGGTTTTCTTTAATGAATCAAGCCATTTCTGGAATCCCAGGAATTTGAAAAGTCTTGCTCAAATTAAATAGGTTTTAGGAGAACGAGCAGTCAAAAGCTTTAAGGTGGAAGAAAAAAGTAGAGTTGAGACGACCTTGTTTAATACTAAGACACTAAGTCCAACCAAAGATTTTGTATTTTAAAAGATTCCCTGGTTTGATATATTGATTTGTTTTTTTTTCATAGTGAGGTTATCTATTCCTCTTTAGACTAAATATTTTTTCTGTGGCTGCACAGTAAGATGTCTGCTTTACTTTTTTTGTTTCTGTGTATATCACTCTAATGCAGAGCAGCAAGCATGCATTTAGTTGTTTGGGGAATTTTCTACAGATGAATGTAGATAAACTGTAATAGAAAGTCTTAGAGAACCGAGCTGCATTATCATGTGCTATGTGTGAGGGGAAGGAAGTAATATATCAAAATGATATACTAAATTCATTTTATGTTTCACAATCAATACAGTAGAATTCTTCAAGTTTATGGACCCAGATACATGTTAGTGCATCAAATGAAGCTCCGGGGGGCAGGAGTCAGGATCGACACCCTTGCAGCAATTCTGCAAAGGCCCAGTGGAACAAAGGAACAAAAGACCAATATGAAACTGATGTCAAAGGCTCCCGGCTTCTGTCTCTGGAGCTGTATTGGTGTAATTAGCGAGGAAGGCCCTTGCCCTTGCACCACTCTTCTATCAACCAACCCCCCTATCTCCGCTGGGGTCTGGCATTAGGAGAGCCAGGGCAGCTCACATGGGGGGACTGGAAGGAGTGGTTGTGCAGGGTATGTCCCCAGGGGGGAGGCAAGGTCAGAAGTCATGGCAGGCCTGTGGCCAGATGAACGAGGGGGCTGTGAAGCAAAGAGGCTTTTCTGGCATCATGACTGAGCTCCCTCAGCCAATGTGCCTAATCCATATTACGTGTAAAAAGGCCCCGCAGATTAGCAGACATCTTCATCAAAATGAATTAAAACTTATCAGTTTGGGGGAAGCATAAGGATCTAGAGAGAAAATGGGTTTTTACCAAGAAATGCTGAGAAGACATATCCTCTAAGGCTCTTTCTAGGTTAAGATATTCAGGTTGAGAACCTTAACCTCTGCTGTGGAAGCCATTAGTTTGGAGGGGCATAGGTCTTCAGGCTAAAAATATTGGAATTAGGGTACTGACACACACAATTACAGGCTCAAATGGAAACCATCTGACTGGAGTTAATGTCTTAACCCATTTGTGGTGACTCTTTTTCACTCAGGCTGAGGTTTGATAACTCGGAGAGCAGCGAAATGTGTTTCTTGTCTCGCCGTTACTTCCCAAAGTCCTCACATTGGAAGTCAATATTGAGTAGCAACGTGGTCTTGGGCATGGCCTCAGTTAGACTGCACTTTATCTAATTATGAGATGTGATTGAATAGAGAGAATTTTCTGGTGATGTGCCGTAAATGGTTGAAATCTTGTTTGTGTAATTTTCTTGGTCTCTTCATCATTAATTTGTCATTAGATATAGATGCTATTCCAGAAGACTGCTCTTGCCTCCAGTATAAAGGGGGCATTCTTCAGTGCAAGCCAAGCAGAGCACAATATGGGTAGTATATGAAGAGTGTCATGATGAATGGGGGATTCACAAGCTTGATTTGTTGGTGGATTGAAGTAAAAATAGCACATGTGTGTGGTGTCAGACACTGGCGGCCTGTGAAACGGCCACAATATTCCAGCCGGGCCTCTTTGAAGATTTTACATTGGCTCCATCTTTGGCTCATGGTTTGCCAGTGTTGGGATCCTCAGTTCACCTGACCGCAATTAGTCGACTTGTGGTTTGCTTTCCTCGAGTCTTCAAAGTTTTAAAGAATTATTTTTTGGCATTTTTTTTATGCTTTTATTGATAGTGCAGAGAGAGACAGAGTTGAAATGGGGCAGAGAGGGGAGTGACATGCAGAAACGACCGCGGGCTGGAATCGAACCCGGGTCCGCTGCTGGCCTAGGCCCATGGGGGGGACGCCCTACCAACTGAGCTAAGGGCGCCCCCCGAGTCTTCAAAGTTGACGGGAGTTTTGAGCAACTGCGAAGTTCGCCCCCAGTTAAGCAGTGGGATCAGTGTAAACAGCCGGCGTCTCAGGCCATAATTCAATTTGAAATCTACTGTTGGAAATTTTATTTTGCATGATAATCTGATATTCCTAACTCAATTTAAACTCATTTAGTTGCTGTTGATTTGGATTTCGCCGAGGGGACTTTTTAGACCATTTTTATTTTTTTGATGGAGGCTTGTTGCCTCCCCTGACTTGAGTTAATATTAGATTACTCCAGATTATTCTATTTTTCTTTTTCCTTTTTTTTGTCTATGCCACACTCAGCTTCATGGATTCAATCATGAGAATGTCATTGAGACATTACTCTGTGACAGTCTGCACCCACCACATAGTTGAAAACATCGTTTTGTAATCGCTTCATATGACTCACTAACTTTATCAACCATCTTTAGCCCTAAGCGTCATTATAAGAAACACTCTACAGGTCTGAAAATGGGCCAAGGTCACAGCCATTCAGAGTACACTGCGGCATATCATTGTTTTGTAGAAGGAGTGGGCTGTACACTCCCAATGAGGAGCATAATGTTCTTGTTCTACATCGCCTATGAGACAAAACTGTAAATCAATAAAACTGCACAGTGCATAGTTAATCTACACACCACCATTTTATCCTCATTTTTTAGCATGAGGGAAGCCGGCAGCCATTTTGTTTCCCTATATTCCTGATGGCTCCTGTGAAAAGCAGCCGCCTGCGCATGGAGTTAATTAAGCCATAGTTTTAGAGTCATAATTGATTGAATCATAGAGTCTTAATAGAAATTGCGGGACCCCAGCAGCTGTGTCTTACTGAATTAAAACCAGTGGCATCCTCTGCTGGTGAAAGGATATGTTAATAAGGCCGTGAATGCAATCAGATTTTGTTGTTTTTGTCCTTTTTAAGTCTGGGTGCTTCTTTTTTTTCACACACTTTTCCTCAAGGGGTCTTATTATACACTTCTGTAACACTGGAGAGTTAGTGTGCCGCGCAGTGGGAAGCCAAAAGACCCTCCCCCAGTTCCCTTAAATCTGTCAAAGCATCTGCCTCATCCACCCTGGCAAATCCTTTGACGTGTGGGGCAAAAGAGCAGGCCTTGTATCATTCATGAATGCTGGTGGATTTCCATATCTGACACAACGCTGACTTGCTGCTGAGAGCACTTGTGTCCACATTAAATCCTCCAACCACGAAATGTGGCGGCATATGGTGGCCGGGGAGAAGTCACATGTGCACAACTGTGATCCAGCAGTCATGCACGACCACAAATTATGCATGCACACACACACACACACACACACAAACAGCCGTTTTTTTAACATTTACAATCAAAATATGAAAGTAGAACTTGCATGGAATATATAGATGTATGTCCTCTCTTATTCATGCTGCTTCTTGCTCACACTCTCTCTGTTCTATTTCCCTGACCGACCCCATTTCCGCAGTGCTACAGTACAGGGAGGTAATGATGAGGAATGGAGTTATAATGCCAGTTGCTAAACCCCAGGCCGCACAACAAATGTGCTTCAGAGACCCTGCATTTGTCTCTGAATGGATTAGGTCTTTGCTGTGGTAACCCTATATTTAATCTCACTCCAGTGTCTGCAGGCAACTCTGTTTCTACCGGTAACAAATAAACTGTCATTTTCTCCTGCTTATGTTTAAGCCGCTGTTGCACCTGAGCCTCTGCAAATTCTTTGTCTGCTCTCGATTATCCGTTGTTTTCTAATGCAAGAGGAATGGAGAGTAAAATAGTTATTTCTAAGAGCGTCTGTTATCTCTGCAACGTGGCTGCACTCTAAAAAATAAACTTGTGTGGCTGTGCAAGTTGTTCTCAGCCAGCACCTGGACATCATCGCTCACCTGGCTGTGCCTTAATGCCTTTTAAGTGGCCTCCGTTGGCTCAGACATTGCCCTTTTTTCTCAACAGCTCACCATCCACACACATTAGTTACCTTCTGCACATTGTCATGTTTTAGAGAATGTTAATACTCCATAATAGTAGCTCAGACGATGTTGTCAATCTTTATTTTTATTCATCACAACTTTGTGTTATTATAATTCAAAACGTTTATATGGTTATTAAAAAATCATATTCACTTACAGCTCCCAGTGTTGCCTTCAGACTGTAAGTATTTTATTTGCCCGCCTCAACCTTTGACCACCTGATCAGGCGGTAATGCCGGCTCCCATATCATCTGCCTCAGATGATATGGTTATTATTCTCAGAGCACAAGAGAAGTCATAGAAAGTTAATAAACTGGCGCTAGTCTGTATTAAATTATCAATGCGCATGAAAAATTCATCTCCAAACGTCTTTCACACTTTCTGAGTCGGAGCACAATTCACTTTTATCTTGTTAAAGAAATGGAAATTTTATTACAAGGGAAAATAACACCACTTGTTTTTCATTTTCCGATTCACATCCCAAGCAGGGGATTAGACGTGAGATAGCTCTGATTACTGTGTTCACGCATAATTTGGTAGGGTTTGGTCGTCCTGTATGTAGTAGGCTCTATAACTCAGGAGCAAGTGGCATGGCTGTCCTCTCAGAATGCAACACAGCAGCGAAGCATATCAGAGGTTGTTATTGCAGGCACCCTGCTAAGTGCCCATAAATTACTTGCTAATCTCACTTCTCCAATTTCCATCTTTTTTTTCTCGGTGCAAATTATACCCTGGTGGAGACAAATCAGCAACAAGACCACACAAGGCTGCGCCTTCTGTTTTCATGTTTTCTAGACGAGAGCAGCAAAGTGTAGTTTGTGCTTCCGTCAATCTTCCAAACAGCTCAGGAGGAGGGAAAATGAATGCTGTGGGTCCATAAACAATTGAGTATCAAAAGCAAGATCTAGTTTTCACATTTTCCTCTGCCAGCACTGTGAAGAAGATAAAGAATGTCAAGGTGACATGTGCATGCTTTTGGAGGGAGAATAAAGACAGCAATGTCCTTGCTGATTCTATCAGTGGGTGCCATTCTCTGCCTTGTTCACTGAAAGAGGAGGGAGTGGGGGAGGAAGGCCACGAGAGGGTGGGGGTGTAGGAGAATAAAAGCCAGAGAGAGCATAACATCCCTCCTAGAAACGCCAGTCTAACGCAACACTGTTATCAGCTCCCAACTGCTTTTCCCCCCTCATCGATCTGTGCTATTGGGCAATGCAAATGGATGCAGCTAGCCCTGGGTATTCTACCATCAATAGAGAGTAATTATCTTCGGCAACAACCAATATTGGATTGTTAAGCCTCAGGATAAGGTAGCCGGCAGAGCCTTCAAACAGTCACTCACCTCTGTGGGCTTGAAGGCTGATGGATGGATCAGCTGGGACGAGCTGCTAGAGGGGCTCCTGAGGCAAACTAGCAGAGTTACCAGCTCTCATCTCTCTCTGCCCTCGCAGCGCAGCCCTTTGAATCCCAGAGAAAATTCATTTTTAATGTGCCTGGCGGAGGGTGCTTTTTGTTCTACATCGCCTCGATCAATCAGGACGACTTTTCATGTCGAACAGGAACCTCCAGAAACATTTGCCACGAGGGCTTTGATGAGCACAACTTTCAAGATGGTTCGAAATGAGCTGCCTGACGAGCCCTATACATGCAATAGATGGAGAAATACGACTGAAAAGAGACTGCACATGAGCTCAAATCCATTACCAGTGGGGTAATGCATTCCTACATATATCCTATGGAGTATTTTGTCACTGTATCTTATTCAATCGCTTGTGCATCTCTAGAGCTCCTCTATCACCGTAAAGTCCTTTTTACTTTTTACTCCCGAGAGTCATTCAAAGTGTCTGACATCCTGTGGCCTCTGTTCTCAGGAGCACTACTTATATTCTGGAGTACGCCGGTGCTCTAAATGGCTGACCTAGAAATGTTGACCGTATTGAAAGATGGGAGACATTGAATAAGGTGCTCATTCTTACATCGTTGGTCTATGCTACTCGAGCCCCCATAATGAATAAATCATGGATTCTGCGCGGCGCTCTCCAGATAAAAATTACAATGTACAGCAGCAGAAATAAAAGCGAATAAAACATGACTGTGTTCCGTTTTCGGTGGTGACAGTCTGTGTTGCGCCGCTCCACCATCATTACTAGTAATGGTGAGGATTCAAAGTAGCGCTAGCTGAGACACAAACTCCCACTGTAGTTTTATAACTGTAGTTAGAATAACTGCCCAGTGCTGCTGTTTAACTGAACAATAAAAGGTAGGGGTTATTTTATGAACCAAATTAGCTGAGCCTATAAATACCATATGATACAGTATGAGGCCTTTCAGTTCAGTGAATGCTTCATGCTTTAATGTTCATTCCAACAAAAAAATTATAAAAACTTTAAATATAATGTTGTAGCCTTATGAAATGCATAGACTGAATCCTTGTCTCTTCTAAATCTGAATTAGCTGCTGAGCTAACTTGTATTTCAAAGACACATTGAATATTGTTACCAGCAAAATACCATCCTCCAAGATATCTTTGGTTAATAAACATATAACAGGTTATCTCCTCGTATTCTATATTAATAGTTCCTGTCAACATCTGGTCTGTAATATTTCTGCTTACACCCCTAGCTTCTCTCTTTACATTACAGCTTTAACTCTATGTGCACCTATTTTAGGAAGGTGTTGAGGAGCAGGGTATTCTATGGCAGATGCCATTTCCACGAGGCAGATATTTTGACCAAGCCTGTAGATCCACTCAGTCAGCACAGGCTTACCTGAGATTAACTGTTCTCCTGGCTGAGGCTGGGAGCATTAGCGGCCCACCACTGAATGGAGGTGAAGCCGAAAGCTGGCTGTTAAAGTGCTAAAGGACAGAGAAGACAGACAACCTTTCTCCCTGGGGTGATGTAGTGGTTAGACCCCTACCTGTCGAACTGTTTGTGGCCTCTCAAGCTTAGGAATGAATCCTACTTGAGCATCTCTCATCTCCCATCACAGCTTTCAAAATAAAAGTTAAGGATTACTTTGAAAAATCCTCTCTTTACTGTGATTTTTGTCATACATCATAAGCTCCATGAATGGAGTCTTTCCAAGGTCTCGAAAACTATGATACGTACGAGATGAATTCTGTGTTTCAGACGAGTAGAAATACACAACAAGACTCTGTGGTTAATGTGCAATTAGCTGGTACTGTTCACTGACCAACAACAGCTGGGTTGAGTTACTGCGCACAGCATCTCATAAGTCCTGTGCACGTTATGTTGTTTCCAGCTTTTCAAAATGTTGCAACTCTGAAGAAAACCCAAGGAATCTGAGATGTGTTGTTGAATATGCTGTAGTTAACAAGAAATAACCACTTGAAGAACCTTTAAAAGGCACGTTTTTTTGTTTCAATTCTTAGAATAATCATCTTTTAGGGGAAATAACTGCAGTCTGTCTTTACGAAACAAAAACAGAGAAGCCAATCCCAAATGTGTGCTGCAGATTTTCTTCGCTGGGATGGAAGGGAGACGGGGGAATCTGAATTAATATGAATCTTCGGACTGATGATGCTATTATGGCTTAAATATCTATTCTGTCCTTCTCTAGTATCTAAGATGCCGAGTTCCCAGGATGCTCTGCTTTTTTGCTCCGTATGTCATTCTGGAACGTCTCCCATGGTTAAACATCACATACGATAAATAGCTGCTTTTAATACGCTGTTATTTTCTTGGATAAACAAAAACAGGCAAATTGCTCAATTGACCAAGGTCCATATTAGTGGTGTTTAACTTTTCTGTGTAGAATTCCAAATGCTCCTGCACCTTTTACACTGACTGTGTGTGGAGCTTGGTGGGCTGATATGTTTTTGTGTGTCTGTGTGTGTAATGCCAACTGTTTTTAAGGGAAGTCTGTAGGCTCAGGGATGACCTTTAATCACAGTCAGCGGGGAAATAATTACAAGTCTTGCATTCCTGACACAAACCCACAGAGTCGGCCATAACTCTTATTGTTGTTTCATGCCAGACAGCGCCTGACCTGCAGGCAAAATGTGTAGATGCCCAGTTTGGGGTGTATTATTTATCCATCCACAATACTGTATTTATCATTCTTTATAAAAACAAAATGGGTTTGTTACACATTACAGAGCTGCCATTCTCTCAGGGGTATCCGTGGAGTATAACACACCATGGCAGAAAGTAAACACCAATCTTCTACTTGTCTCCAAAAAACTCCAGAGGGAGACAGAGTTGTAAAGGAGCCCTTTACTCTGCCTTGGCATTTTGCAAGCGTAAGCCTCTTTTAACCTGACTTCAAGTTAAGTTATGTTACGCAGGTCATAAGAGTGAAGAGTATAACCACAGGGCTAAGTTTGTTGGAGACGTCAAAGCCCTATCCTCCTCCTCTTTAGCCTCAGAGAGTTCTCCTCTAAAGTACATTTTAAGAATAACATCTTCACTGTGAAAAAGGGAGCAGATGGATCGCCTCGCTTTCGGTCAGGAATGATGCCAATCCATACTCCCTAGGCTACTCCGAGTTTTAGGGAATTGTTGCAGTCTGGAAGGGTCAATATGGGGGAATCATTGAATGCATGGTTGAAGTGTATGCTACTGCCAAGTAGTTACAACCACGTCGGTGATCATCTTCATGATCAGTTTAAAAATGGATGTTCCATACAACATATTTTCTTTTATTCCTTTAAATGTTTAAGTCCTGATACGAGTGTGATAACAACGCTTATGGTTGTAATGCACTTATTGTAAGTCGCTTTGGATAAATGCGTCATCTAAGTGAAATGTAATGTAATGATATACCAGAGATTTAATACAGCAAAATGATATGATTTGACTCATAAGTAAGATTAGTTAGCTACTTGCTAACTACCGCCTAATATGTCACTTAAAATCAGAATCTGAGTTCATTTCCAAGTGTGTTTACACTGTGAATACATAAGCATTAATATAAAAATAGGGCTATGAATATTATACAAATCTGTACAATATGACATGAATAAACGGAAATTCCTCAGTCATGTAATTTCAAGTGATATTCAATTCAATCATCGTATGTGCAGTTCTTCTCCAAATGTATAGTTTAAGTATAAAATTCCTACAATCTTAAAAAATATGTTCTATGAGGTCCTATTCACAATTGCTATAAAAGATTGTATATAATATATTCTCTTGAACGTGTCGTTCAAATGAAATAAGACACTTTAACACAAAGGGGTTGAAATAGACGCGAAACCTTGGCTACGTTATGGGGAATAGTGTGAACAAATCAGATCAAGCCCTCGTACATTGATTGCTCTGGTCTCGTCCTGTCCTCATTTTCAACAGCTGCTGACACACACACACACATACGCTCTCTCTCTCACAGACACACAGACACACACACACCCTGGCTGACGCGCAGAGCAGCCCAGTCTCTCTCTCTGTTGCGCACGGAGAGCAGCTCGGAGAGGAGCGGGAGCGCAGTGCGTTTTTCGGGACTTCTCGCTTTACAGATCCGGCGCCGGGATCTTGTGGATAACCGTCAGCTGATCCCCTGACGCTCGCCCCAGCAGCCGCACGGCTCTTGGATTTGTATTTCGTCGCGTTTTCTTGCGTGAGGTCGACAAATACTTTGTGGGGAATCTATTGTGGACGATCTGTCATCGGCGCTCTCTCCGTATCCGAGTTGGAATCGTACGAGCGGGGCTCCTGCTCGACAAAGACCCGCCGCGTTCTCTCCAGGAGCGCACACACTGTTTCCTGCTGAACTTTAACCAAGTGAAAGGAACTGCATTTTCTCACTGGTTCCTGAAGCTTTCGCCGCTTTTTCTTTCGAGAGACGAAGGAGAGAGAAAAAAAACCCTCAGTGAAGATTTATTGTTCTGGCAGGTTGAGAGTTTTTCTCCTCGTCCAACCCGTGAACAATCCTTTTTTACATATTGTTGTATTATTATCCAAATTGGATTTAACCGCAGTCAGGCTCGCTCTCAGATCTGTATGAACGCGTGTCTGCTCCAGCCTGGCTGATTTGGATATCCTCCGCGACCGATCGCAGCGCATTTGGACTCGGTAAGCTTTCCCTGAAATTCCACCGATGCTTTTGTTGCTTTCATTGTTCTTCTGCCTAAATATTCACTCAAGGTGAATTTGGAAAAATCCAGCGCACAGTTCCCGTCGAAGCGGGCCATTGTTACGTGTGAATAAGCGCTTCATTGTTAGGATTTTCCTCTTGTAGCGCGTCTCAGCCGGTGGCAGGCGCATTTTCCACCCGAGACGCCCCGCACGTATTGTGAGCGAAAGGGATGGAGTCGTAGCGTGAATCTAATTCTAACTTCTTTTTACACATCTTTCCCTGTTAGATTCGCTTTTACTCACGTCTGCAGTTGGTGCGAGAGAAGAAAAAAATCCATTATGGACTTCATGGCACACTGAAACTGATGGAAGTCAGGTTATATAAAGACAAAAAATAATGCTACTTGGAAAATATGACCAGTTATCCTCTGCTCTGTGACTCTTAATGTCCCATTATGATGTAGATATATATATTTATATGGATTTATTTACATTTGTATCATTTAATACAACATCACTAATTATCTGCATAAATAAGAAAAGTCCGATCAGGAGCTGTTCGCTATTCCCGGGTCGTGTTATTGCAGCGGGCTGTATGGTGGACGCTTTCCACGGCGCGCAGGACAGCGAGGCACGTCCCGTGTCTGACTTCCACAGCCACGGGAGGAGCTGTTTAATTAAGTTTGCTTCCCCCTCATCGCCCCCAACAATCAGAGCCATCAAGGTCAGACTGGATCACATGTCGCCTGTTAATATTACTGCAGCGCTTGTGACACCAGCGAGTCCATCAGTCAGCTCTTGGAAATCCAAAGTGCCTTATTGTTTATGAGTCCGTCCCTTAGAGAAGAACTCACTATCCCCCCCGTTATAATCCTATGGAGGCTTAGACGCGCATCCCGATTGTGAGTTCACAGTGATGTGCCCTACTTTACGCTCTCCCGGGGTATTACTATAATATTTCCATAGGGACCTGCGAGTGTTGTGTTCAGTGGTGACACTGGCTTACCCGTTAATCTGTGAAATGTGTATTTTTTTTCTCACTCTCTCACTCTTTAATATCACTATCGATATTCCTACAATGGTTACAAAATAAAAAAAAATGTCTAATAATAATTGGATACTAACGCTGTGGCATTTCTATATAATTTGAGTTTACACTCACTGATCTAAGGTGGTGGTACTATTATAAATCGGTTTGAATAGTATACATTACGCTGTATGTTTTTATATATTTAGTATTCTTGCAATATATTGAAAAAAAAGCGATCTTTCCTATAGGGTAAATTGCTGAATATATTATATTTAGGTTATAAATATTCAAGCTGAAATATGAGTTGTCGCTGAGGCAGACGGAGATATAGCTTTAGTCCTAACCTGACTTGCATGCACTGTGGGCTGAAAATGTAGACGAATATACATTTTTTGAATTAATCCCATTTCTGATTGCTAAATGCTCCAAAACCCTTTTTCCCCCGATAAGACGCGCAGAGAATATGTCTGAGTATTCATTGTTATGCCTGCCAATCACTGTCGTTCACTGTGCTGCAGGCTCCAGATAGGCTTCGTTGGAAATGTCATTTTGTTCTCATCAGGGCTGGTGCAAACCCAGCAGTGTAACCGATGCGGTCATCGGTTACACTAAATATTCTCAGTCCATTATCTCCTTTTATTTCCTGTTAGTTCTGCTTGTCTTTGGGTTGCAGCGAATATAACACTGTAATACCAGTCACACCTAAACCTGATACTTCTACCACCTACATATTAAAATATGTATCTTTCGCCGCTCCCCCAGCACCTATCTGTAATCTACTGCTGATGGTTCTCTGGAATTAACTTGCAAAAACGTCTCTTATTCCTATCTTCAAAAGCCCATTTATCTCTAGAGGAAAGCTGATAAGAGACAGGCCTGCTTGCCAAATGTGATAAGAGGGTGAAAAATCCTCCAGCTATTTGTAATGTAAGGGTTCAGGCAGATCACAGCCGGGGAAGACATGACAAACCCTGCATCATGAGACTAATGCCTTGTGCCCCCTGAAGCCTGGTTGCGAGATAGACGAAGAAATGGAGATTTATTCTGGATCCGTGCATGAACTCGGATGTGAAAAATGAGCGAAGAGACATTCAAGAAAATAGCCCAAGCGTTTTGAATGCAACACCAATGTTCTCAGTAGTGACGACAGTGTGTAAAACCTCCGAATGTTATCAGTGTGTATTGTAAACTGAAGGCTGCTAAGTTTTTTTCAACAGAGTCAAGTCAAGCTCTAAATATGCAACAATCTGTGAAATCACGTTGGGGAAAAAAAGGGGGGAAAGATGTCAGTTAACTATGTTTTTGATGCACTTAGAGTTGAAGCTGTGCTTAGGGAGGAACGTGTTCTAAAAGTAAGTAAATCCCAACTGGAACCGGTCTGAAATGTGGAGCTAATCCAAATTGGCTTATACTCTGAGACTTAAGCTGCCCTCTGCAAGAAACTCTGCTCGTATGAAAGTGGGTTTTTCTGTAGAGGTGAAAAACAAGGTACCAATCCTTCCGTGCGTCCGTTAAGGCCCGCACCACCAGAACAGAAATCTGTGTTTTCGTGTCTCTGCTTGGTGTTTCCTTCTGATTTACTGGAAGCAGAACAGTTTCAACCCGGGTCCTTGACAATAGCCGCTCCACTGCATTAAAAAGGATATTGTTGATGTTTCCCTGGTGCTCAATCTGATATCTGTAGGTCCACCGACACAGCTTCTGCCCCAGATATTAATTTGTTCCTGCAAATAGAGTGTTCAAATTACAACAGGAACATGAACTGTATTTGTTATAATGTTTATGGCCGCTGACAAAATTCGCCGTCAGGGAGCGGAGTAGTTCTCACATTCTTAGACTTATGGGCCACAGGAGATGTGGATTGTTCCGAGGATATGTCATTACTGTATAACAGATGACACATAGCATGTGATGTTATTCATACTTCAAGGACACTCCCCGAGCTCCACCACCTGTGGGCCCACAGTGGGAGATGGAGAATTTATGCTTGTCCCTGTGGCACTTGGATCTACATCTTAATCCTGACAAGGGACTTGCCATAAAACACTCTCTCTACACCAAAAGCAGAGGGAGACTTTACAGAGGAGGAAGCTGCCGTGGAGCGAGGCGTTTGGCAGGCTTGTCTTTTAATGCACACTGCAGAGATGTCTCTGTTTTTAACGTTTAAGTTATAAATAACGCAAAGGGCTGCACAAGGCCAGTGGCTGTAAAGGGACAGGGAGGTGTTGGCCAAACAAAATGCATTTTTTTCTCCCTGTTTTATTGCATGGCAGCTTCTTCAGAGCCAGCTGTGTTATTAACTGCACTGGACAGCGGGGGATTTATGTGCAGGTCCAAATGGAAGTGACCAGTGACCTTTCCTGTGGCGTTAGCCAGTTCTCAACCTGCCAGACATTGGAGTGCCCTGACAATGAGCCGCAGCTCTTTGTCCCTCATTTCCTCCTATCTGATATCGTTTCCTAAATGTAGATATTTGCTTTTAGAGCGACCTGGGGTTTGTGTCCCAGCTCATGTTTTTTTCTCCCTTTTTAAAACTATTTTCTCTCGGCTCAAAATGTCAACTGTGTGCCGCACAAAGCAGCCATCCATGGTCTTTTGAATACCTCCAGGTGCTACTGAAGTCATAGGTCACCCAGTCACTCAGTCAGGGGGTAATATGTGTTTCATGCTCTCGGGTGAATTTGGTGAGCTGTTTGCAAGGGGCCGCTGAACACCACGGTGCCTAAGAGGCAGGAGAGTCATGTTGGTCACATCACTAGGCCACTGCGCTGTTACACACATTCTCCTGTGATGTTGTTTTTGTTGTTCTCGCCGTCCCACCTTACAAAGAAGTCCCTCTTCAGCTCAAACAGCTGCTGAAACCAATGCATATTTCAAAGAAGCGCTCCCTTTAATCCTCTCGGTCTTTCTACAATTAGCCATTGACAGCAGCACCAGTGCAGTCGCTGATCTAATAGAAGACGGGGAGACAAACTAGAGGCCCTTTGATTCTCAGCCACCGAGCATCTCCTCCTCTCAGCCTGCTCATTGGGACCCATCTCAAGGAGAGGTGGAGACACTCGAGTGAATTCCCCCTCTTTTGAAGCTGCCGACCTGGGTCAACCTGTAATTCTGGCAGCTGGCCAGGTCTTCGTCTTCCCCCTCATCGTCCTCTCTTTCCGTCTCCCGTACCGATTTCCAAACAGTGCTTCCCCGTGAGCAAGCCATGTCTTTTGTTACCTTTATGAGGCATAATTAAATGTGCACGGCGTGGCACAGTGTTTGAGCAGGAACCCCAGGCGTGCCATTAGCCAGATGTGGCTGCTCAATCCTTAATGATAGAGGAACAGAGGCGGAGGAGACAAGCCCAGGGGTCCTTCATCACGCCATCCCGAGGTGTCGTGTGGGCCTAATTGCCCCATCGTTTTGTGCACCATGCGAGCCCCCGTGACACCTAGCTTCATGCATTCATTATGTAGTCTCCTAGTGCTACTTCAGGCGGTGGTGTTCATGTATAACTGGAGGTGGGTGGGACACTGCAGCTAGGCTTTTAGCCAGCAAGTATGATTCATGAGGGGAGTTCTTAACACCTTTGTTTTGAACATCTCATGCAAGGAGTGGGGTGATGTACTGAGTAATGCAGTGCATTAACAGTTTACAGTGTCTGACTGGAGAGGGCTTCATTGTCATGTACTGCCATCATGCGAGAGAGTGAGAGGAAGGAAAGGCACATTTGTGATATGCAGCTGCTGTAACACATCACCAAAGTTGTACATCATTATTTGTATTCCATCTCTGTTGGATCACTAAGAGTTTCTGGCTTTCAGAAGAGGCTATTGAGTTCTGTCACTCTGTGTTGTAGTAGTTGAGAATTGATGTACAAGTCCTTGGAAGGGGGGCCAACCAGAGGAGTTGAGAAGCCACTTTTCTAGAAAACAACCTGCTTGTCTGTCTCTGCCTGGAGGCTTTGGGAGTGCTAAGGGATCAGACTGACAAACGCTGACTGATCGGCTCACATTTACACAGCGTTTCCTTCCAGCCATGCCGGGGATCTTACTATTGAGAGTTCTCATATTTCCTCCTAAGCCCTTTCACTTGCTGTCTATTAAAGCCCGCCGTCCCACTCCACCCCACTCCCCGTCTTTTAATCCAGCCCGTGTGTTTCCCCCCCCCCACCTTAGTAAGCAGATTTGAGTCCTGAGCTTTAATTAGATGCATCTTCTCCGGGATGCGGATTTGTCGGGTGGTCCGCGCGCAGCCTGGGGAGCGCTGGGTGGAAATGGGCCTACATACCAAACATACGGCACCCTCGCTGGAAACCAGGCTCCTTCGTTAGTGAGGAACTGACGAGCTGCCGCTCACATTTGGGTAATTAACACCGCCACAGATTGTGGAACAGCTGTGCAATTTAGCACTGTGGCAACACCAGCGAGTCAAGAGAGACTCTGCAAACAGAGGACGGCTATGAAGTAGATTCATGGAGCACCTCACTCAGGCCTCATCCAAGCTCTCTCCGGTGGCCAAGCATAACGCATTTCCTCAGCTACTTGGCAGATTGGCACGAGAAATTATTAAAACGACATTGTTCGAGGGGATTTTTAGATGATTATAAGTAAAGCAAAACAATAGAAATCTATGATTTTAATTTGGCTGATCACAGGCTCGTGCAGCATTTCTTTTTTTAAATGGAAACAGTTTCCACTCTTTTTTGTCAGTCAGTATATTTCAGCACCTCTCTTAAAGTCACGGCCATGCTGAACAATTTAAATCCAGTGCGGCTCCATCTGAGTCCTATACCCATGGACAATTTACAGCAAGGTTTTGGGGCTCGTCATCAGCCTTGTCTACAGCTGTGGAGAATAGATGGGCCGTGTGTAAAAAGCCTCTGCACTTTCTCCCCATGTAATTTAAGTCGCTTTTCATCTTTCTTTTCTTGGCAGCGCATGGCTTGCCCCCACAAAACCAAATTACATGTGAGAAGTAATTAAAGCATCCTGCTCTCCTTTTTGTTTCTTTTTGATTATAGTTAATGCATACCATTCCATCCTCCGCTTTTATTCGCCTTGTTTTTTATCCCCACTGATCCACAACATCTGGTTTTGGGTTTAACCATCGGGGAGTGGTGAGAGTGTGGGGGGAAAAATGCTCGTACACACGCAGTTTAAGCTCCAGTATTTCACTGTCGGCTTCTACCTGATTATTACTGTAAAAACACAAACATCCTGGGATATTTGGCTCAGCGTCAAGTTGTAAGCAATTTACTGTGACAGCCCAGACATAGTCATTGAACTAAGGAAGGCAACTTGTCTGTGTGTGATTAAGGCTAGTTTGTTTTTGCGCTATATTGGATAAAGTCCGATATCCAAATAGCAGGGCTTTTATGGCTGGAGGCAAAGCAGCAATAGGGAGCTGTATAGTTTATAGTTAAATGCGAGTGTTGTGGGGGTTGAGCCCTGTTGCCTCTCCTCTCCTCTCTCTAGCCTATCAAGGGTCTGTGACAGTGACATGCCCAGGGCTGTCAGCAGGCCATGTCCTGGCTCCGTGCTCCGTCAGAGAGTGAATGGAAAGAGCCCAGGGAACTTGTTAAATTTCTGCTAAGCTAGGCTATGCTGACTTTGACAAGAGACATTTCCTTCCAGTCTGCTCAGGTCCTCTGCCGCCATCATCAACCACAACTCAGTGAGTGAACAGGGCAACGGAGACGATGCAACAATAATAATGTGAAAAATGTCTATCTGCACTAATGCCAGGTGAAGGCAAACGGACAGGCAGCCAGCCATCCTCTGCAATGTATTCTGGGAGGCTGGGCCAAGCCCCAGCGGGGCTGTCATTTATTTATCTATCTGCAGTGTCTTGAGAGGTGAGGAGGGAAGAGATGGCAGAAGCTTCGTTCTACCAGAGGGGGCTGACCGGCTCTTGAGGGATAGGAAATATAATTGGGCTGCTCTCACTCTTGGCTATGGCACCAATCTGACATTTCTCCCTCCCTAACCCACCCACGTTGCTTGCAGACATATCTGAAGAGAGGAGGCAGTGCTGGCCTTTCAAGCCCTGAGCAGAGACAACCCCAAACAAGACTTGTCACTTGTGCTTACAGTGGCATTTATTTGATCGGAGGAGCTTTTTCTTCCTTCCCTCCCCCCGGCCCTTTCCTCTGCATTCTGCCGCTGCCTTTCTCTTTGGCCTGAGCTGTAATTCTGGAAACCTGAATGCAGCTTGGCTGGGGCTACCCACGACTACTGCTGTGCGAGGCAAATTACTTTGCTGTGAGGGACAGGCCACCTGTTAGTGACAGGGTGGGGGCTGAGCTGACAGAACAAGTGTAACTGTCAGGGAAGCAGATTGAAGTCTCTCCAAACATGAGGAGGAGGGAGACAGAAGAGCCGTTTCCACCGGGCCGTCACCACTACATTGGCCCACACATGCCCCCTGCATTCCCCTGCTGTGACCCAGTGCGCTGGAAGCCATGCTATGCTAGCAAACAAACGACTGTAGAATCTGTCTGGATAGTAAGGAGGTGAACTACAAGGTCCCTGCCTGTTTTTGGTCTGTGTGCATATCTGCATGTGTATTTCTGTGATGGGAAGCAGGGGATGTAAGGTGATTGAGCATGTGAGCACATCTCTTTTACCTACTCTAATTACACAGAGGGTATTGATCTGTTGTGGGTTAAAGGGCACTCAACCAGAAGTTTGTGCCTCCCCACACTGGCGTCATGGATGTGGGTGATGTCCTCAGTATTCAGAGAGAGGTCATAGGTAAAGGTCTCTTATAACGTATGTCTAAAAAGCATTTACAGCAGTCAAATCCTTAATTAAACTGACAGAATAAGTGTAAGGGAAAGATACTCCAAGGGCTTCTCCTCTAGATCCTGCATGATGGACAATCTGGTTTCAGCTGGCTATACAGTTCACCTTTTTTTCATTTTGGACTGCTGACATTGGCCTCTACAGTACAACCACACACATTTTTGCCACTGACAGACGTGAAATGCAAACACTCTTTTTTTCTTTCTCTGCTGAATGAATAGCATGCAGTATAAAGGCCCTGGAGCCTCGGCTAACTAATCCAAGGACTCTCTCAAATGTGAGAAAAGGCTGCTTGAGCACACAAGCTTCTGCTTTGACTTCATCTGTTTGCATATCTCTTATTCAAATACAGACAGGAGCCACCTGAGCCAGGCTGAGTGTTTCTGGACGTGAGGATGTTGAAATGAAGTTCAAGGAAATAGAGGTTTCCATAGAATTACCCTCGGAAAACAAGCCCAGGTTTTTATATGACACTGCTAATTAAACCAGTTATCAGGAAAGCATTGACAGACCGCTTCTCAACATGTAAGGGTTGGCTGAGGGGTGTGACTGTAAGGTTTGTTTTATTGACAGGAAACCGACTTGTTAAGTCAATGTGGTGGTGCAGTAATGAGCTGTTTAACCTTGCCTCTTCCCATGCATCGCAAACCATACATCTAATGCATTATGTACACCTACTCCAATACTATCACTGAACCCGTATCTGAGATGAGGAAGACTAGCCTCTGCATGTGACTCAGCGTTATTTTTGCTCATTTAGTCCACTCATATGCTCCGAGACTCCCAAGGATAACATAGCTTTTAACAAGCGCTAACATATTCATTGTTGCCATCATGAACAAGCCCAGAAAAGGGTATCAGTGCTCCAGGGAACATTCCTTGTCTGTTGTTTTTTCTTTCCACTTGAATAATTTAAGGAGTTGCATGTAAGACAAAGTAGCATTCACTTGCTTCATTATATTTTAATCCAGAGCAAATGATGCTCTGCATACACTTGGCATGGCCGACAACTTTTAATAGTTCTCTCTGATTGCTCATAAATCTGCTGTAGCAATGCAAACACATCAAATGTATCTACATCCTGCTTTCTCTGCCATCCAGGCTTTTTCCTTCGGATGGATGCCAGATCAAATTCCTCCACAGGTGCTGTTATTGTTATCAGAGATAACAGCCAGTGGGTTTACACAGAGTTCACGGGGGCTCATGAGAGGAAACAAAGCTCAAAAAATGGGCAATTATAACACACTAGGATGTTGCTAAATACTGAAAATGTAGATCCAGACTCATGTTAAGGTTAATAAAACTGTTCCCCATTCAAGTAGCTTATTAACAGGCTATAACCACTGTGCGTGGCAATATAAGCCACAGATATCATCAGTCTATGCAATTCATTACTCTTTCCCACGCAGATACAGTAAGCAATGATCACTGTAATGGAAAACTGCCAGCAATATGGCCGTTGTCAAGGTCAGGTCACAGCGGGATTTGCTAGAATGAAGTTACACAGTAAGTGTGAAGTCTAAAGCCATAAGCTCTCTCACAAGGCCCCTGCAGTTGTCGTGTTGGCGTTCAACTAGCTTTAGCTGGATTTCCCTAGAGGTACGCGGTTAGCTCCTCCCTTACAGAGCAAAGCTCGCGGCATGTCTCGCTGATATGTCATCATGGTTATTTATACACTCCTACCCACCCCGCATTAAGTCACACATCTGGACTGCCACTGACAGTAGAGCTCAAGCCGTATGCCATGTCATGAAAGAGATGTAAGGGGGGGGCAAGGGCTCATAGCTCAGTTTAGAGCGACACTTTTCCGTAATAAAGAGACATGACATGCCTGAGTCAAAAGGATTTATGAGGTGAAACAAAGGTTTCAATGAAAATCAAAGTCCAAACGATCCTTTGCTAAAGCAGTGGGCGTGCTGTGGCCTCCTAGAGTCCGTGTCCTATATTTAATTATTTTTGTAACCTCAGAACACAAAACACTCAACCTACTAATATGTGAAGTAAGTAAATACTAGAAAAATACACATGTTCTCTTTTCTTCCAATAGCAACCTCTCCTCCCTCTCTTTGGTATTCAAATTAATAAAATTGTCCACAGTTCCTTAGAAACAGTGACCCCGGACATCCACCACCACCAGTCGTCTCCCTTTATAACGGCAGCTGAGCACTGAAGGTATTTCTAAAGGTGACTGCCTGGGCATTGGATGTCCTGTCCAACCCTGCAGTGGGGCCCTGGGGAAGAGCTAGGGTTACAGCTGCCAGAAACTTGAGGCCTGATGTCTGCATCAAAAGTAAATTCCACTTAACGTGCCACATCCCTTTCCAGCATGACCTGGGGGCTTTGGGGGTCTGAGACTCCTTTATATAGCGCATACCATGTTCGTTTGTGCTAGCAGGGTGGATAGTGTGCCTGAAAGTGACAAGGGCATGTCGGTGCAAGACCAATGGGTCATGTGGCAGAAAGTGCCTGTCTTCTCAGCCCCATTTCCAGTTTCCACTCCTCCACTTGCAACCTCCTGTCCTCCCTAAATCCCCCTTTCATTCCTCCGCACGACAAGTGGCTCCATTGACCCTGAGAGCCCGGTTGACTTTCATGGGTGCAGCTGACACAAGCAGGATGCACAGATGAATTCCTGAATTCCCTTTGCCTCATTTCTGCTCCTGTTGTCGTTTGGGAGAGATGCTGTTACTGGACCAGCATCAACAACTTCACACGCCCTATCACACTGATAAGTGGCGAGCTCAGCAGAGAGCCGTGCTTAAAGGTCAGGGGTCACGGGCATCTAGTGTGTGAACGGTGTAGGGTTTAGGAAGCTGTGGGATGACTGGTGCGGAGGCTGGTTTGTGGAGCCTGGATCCCCCATAGTTGTCCTAACCCAAAATCAACCTTAAACTCCCACTGGTATAAGAACAATATTTATTTGTGTTAGAGGGTAGGTGATTCATATTACTCAAAATCACAGACATTGCACGGGTGAGCTCTGCCTTTCGCCGTGCATTTTTTCCTCTCATTAGAGGTGTCCGTGCCCAGAGGAAAAAAAACCCTGTTGCCTACCACACATTTCCATGTAGTGCCAGCTCTGCCTTTTCTTCTCTTTGTCTGCTGTCTTTCTCTGCAGAAGAAACTCAGCGTGTGTGGGTTGAGGCAAGGGAAAGGGTCACCATTTTTTTTTTTTTTATTGCTGCATTATTTAAGATCCAGCCGAGTTTTGTTTTTTTCCCCTCTTAGCAAATTCGTCCAAGTCAAAAGCGCAGTGCAATCTTAAGAGAGAGGAAGAAAGGAGACTATAACTTGTGTAGCCCGAGGTGGGCTATGACTCACCTAGACATTGTTCAGATGGAGATGAAAAAAATAAAAAAAACAAGTTCAATAGGAGTTTCTATTGAGCGGTGCTTAAAGCCACCTTTCTCTTAACAAGCTGCAGTGAGAGGTGGTTTGCCTACCAAGCTTGCCTGCAGCTCTCTGCAGGGCGATTATGTCATGGCGGGCCAGTCAGAATTGTGTGTATCTATCTGTTAGAAGGCTGCTCGACTGCAGCAAAGGCTCTGACTAGGAATATTATTATTATCTCCTCCAGGATCCTCTCCACAGCAACACCAGTGCCGCATTGTGAGAGCTCTGGAGAAAGCTGTTTTTTGAAATAATCCGCCTGTCTGTTATCCTGCCTCTCAGACAATAACATCCAGAAAGGCTTTTTTTTAACTTTCCACCACCCACACTGACAATGGGGTAAAGGCTTTACAACAAATGGATATGGGGACAGTGAGTTTCCCTGACCTGTCCTCCGCTATCACACCTCCTCATAGCGGCCCTGAGGGAGCCAGGATTTGGTTGTGGCCGTTGACCAGCCAATCGGGGAGCGGTGAGCCGTGTCTTAACGGGCTATCTGCTATCTCGGCTGCCAAGAAGCCTGGAGAGCCAGGAGAAGCCACCAGTGCTCTGATCTATATCAGGGCCACAGTGTAATGACGAACAGCCCCCCTGATTCCAGCGGGAGATTACCTGCGGCCGTTATCGCTGCTGGCACACATTTTGACATTAAAAAGGAGAAGGAGGCCACACCCCGTTCCACACTCAGCTGTGCCGAGCTGAGCCGCGCAGAGCTACTGCTATCTCCTGCTTTTGTTTTCCTGTCTCCCATTGCCTTTATCTCGCTTGTCTTCCTCCCTCTTTCTCCATTTCCCTGGTCTTAAGCTGGGCTTAATCAAAGTGCAACGGCTGTGCCACACTGACCTCTAAGAGATACTCATCCTAAAAGAGATACCACTAACCTTTCTCAGGTGCAGTCCCCCACCCCCACTACTCCAATCCCCCTAAGCCTGACGAGGGAGGAGAGCCGTGCATGCTTTTAAACCACTGAGCTCAGATCTGGTGTTGCATTAATTGAGTTAAATGGATTGCGATGGTCGAGATGATTTGTCTGTCGGCTTTTATTGCTGCAATTTAGACTGTGCCTCATTGCATTATGCCACTTAATGAGAACCCTTCGCAGCCGTTTTGTCTCCGCTGGTATTAACATGCACAGGTTCACTTCACGAGAATGTGCTAGCTCTAATTTCCTGCAATTCCTACTTGATAATCAACCGAAAGCACTTACTCTGACTCTGTCCCGGACATTTTACAGATGGGATTTCTTTCCTTTTTTTTTATTAGATACTAGTTTTCATGTTCGTTCGGTTACCTTGTAATCTGTGGGGTGGAAATTGTGATTTGTGACCTCCTCCCTCCTTATAACCCCCCTCCATCCGCCCAGCCTATCCTTTATCCTGGGTCCTTGCAGGGAGTCGGAGCAGGTCTGGATCCTCTCTGGTGAAATATGCCTTGTCCTTTTTCCTTCATTTCTCCTTATCTGGTTAGTGCTGGCTGTGGGCCCGCTGCGGCGTTGATTTGTGACCCTCTCTGTCGGCGGCGGCAGGAGGCTTTAATGCAATGCGTGCCTCTGCCCTTCTCCCTACTGATGAAACAGGCTCCTGCATTCCCCTGATAGACTGCTAATTTGTATACTAAACTGACAGGCGGCCATGATAAGGGCTAGCAACTGCTGCACAGCAGCACAGGGAGGGGAGGTAGGAGAGGTGGTGTGGGGTGCGGTAAGCGAGACGAAGGGTAATATTTTACACAAAGCTCAAGCCCCCCTGCTCCTCTCTTGGCATTCATTTCCCTGCGTCTGTTGCTAGGGGGAGAGGGAGCAGGAGTCGTCATCCCTGGCCCACTGTCATACACACACACATGCATTATTCGTGGCTGTAAAAAAAGGATCTCAGGGCTAAACATAAAGAGGTTCGTGTGTGTTGTGTGTGTGTGCAAGGGGAGACCACTCTATTCTACACGGTCACTATGGAATTCATTATCATCTTAATGATGCTCCAGTCGAGCCGAGTATCTGTCGGTTGACAGTTGCGTGGGAGGTTGCTACTCTCTTTTCTCTTTTCCGTTCATGCTGTATATCCCATCATGCTCGCTGGGGGCTTCGCAGTCTTGCTGGCCCACACCTGTTCTGACAAGCAGGCGGTGGCAGCAGCAGCAGTGGTGGGTGGGAATTGGAGGTAAAGTAGATGGTGGCTGTTCCCCACCTTGGGAATGCATGGCACTGCTGCGGCTTATAATAAACGACCGCTCGGGAGGTCATTAAGTTTCTGGAACAACGCGAGGACAAATGCGGGGAGATAATTAATTTTGTGTCTCCCGTTGCAGCCTGGGAGCTGTAGGCCCACTGTGCAGGGCTAATGCAGCGTTTATTGCTAAAGTAGCATTAGCGGACTTCTGGGGTGAGAGGGGGACGTCGGTTGAGCGCCCTGAGTGGCTGCTGATGCTGTGTTTATTGAAGCACCAAGCTACTCCCACATGAGTGGAGAAAATCAGGACCTTGCTATAGAGTTTGCAAGATTTGTTTTTACCCACCATATGATAACCTTCTGTATGTCCTGTTCAAGATCGTAAAAAACATTCCATAACAACCATAACCAATAATGTAAAATCAGTTAATCACATTAAAATCATTTGAGGATTTCCTTAAGACAATGTGTCAATAATTATTTAGTGAAACAATCCACATCATCTTCACCTGCCTGGAGAGAAAAAATATATCGGTAGTATGCAGATGTAGAACAGAACTAAATGCTAAAGTTGGAAGCAAGGACAGTGAATCAGGAAGTTGACAGTGATAAAACACCCAAGTAGGGAAGCAGATTAACTGTGTGTATGTGTGTGTGTGTGTGTGTGTGTGTGTGTGTGTGTGTGTATGTGTATGTGTGTGTGTGTGTGTGCGTGTGCGTGTGTGTGTGTGTGTGTGTGTGTATGTGTGTGTGTGTGTGTGTGTGGGAGGCGTGGATCCACGGCCAGGGTTCAGCCAGGGTAATTGAGAGCCTGATCGTCCGTGCCAGGACACATGCCCTCCTGCCCGTGTCCCTTCTTCTCTTTCTCCTTCTCATATTTGTCTCTTTATCTCTGTCTTTCATGCTCCCTGACAAAGCCTCACTGTAGTGTTATCATGTCACATCAGTACAGCACAGAGTGGCCATGTCTTCTTGCACAGGACCTCCAAGTGTCCTCGCCTACACCGAGACATTCGAGCCACTTGTTTGGCTGTCAAGGAAGCATGCACAGTAACATACTGTGTCCCTTTGTACTGCAGGACAACATACTTCTTCAGGGTTGCCAAGCTAATTTTTATCTGTCGTGATGGATTGTTTTTTAATGTTTTTTTTTATTTTTTATTTATTCAGTGTTTTTTCTGTTCTCCGTTGTTCTCCTTTTTTAAGTGAAACCAATGTGTACGAAGCTGTCTCCCATTTGTTTAGTTTGTGTTATGTTGTTAAAATTCAGTCTGTCAAGCGTATGGAATGTGCCAAATGATTCACAAGTAAATTTTAAGTATAGCCGATTTCGGTTTCCCTTCTTTCCATACTACAGCTGTTGCGATACCACTGCCAGTCTGTCTAAATTGTATTTCCATCAGGGAGAGGAAGGGCTTTACCTGATTTGCTACACCGGGATGGGATTGTGTTACCAAATTTGGTTTTGGTTAGTTTGCGTATATCTAATCTATTGCTTGGTGATTTCCTGCTGTTTGTAGATTGTCTGCTCAGCTCCAAGTGATGCAGGACGCTCAATAGGAGGTAATCAAAGGTAGATGGGCAGCGCTCGGATCGTTTGATAAAGAGCAAGGGGATTGGTGGGTGGGGGATTGTGGGGAGAGAAATTGGTCTCTCAGCAGTCTTAACTTAATGAGGTTAACTGAATCTGGGTAATTGCTGACTTTCCTGTCTCGTTGAAATCACAGCCTTAACTGATCAATGCCTTTCATAAATGTATGCCCGAAGGTCATCCAGTTTATTATGCCGCCCTCCCTCGCTGCCTGCATCGCTCCGTCGGCCCATTGTGCAAAAAATTAAGCGTGGAAGCTTTTTAACACTAAAAAAATGCAATTAGGCTTGTCTCAGATTTTCTAAATTAATTAGCTTGGTGTGTTGTTAAGTAAAAGTGATGTGGACATGGAAAATTTGTTAATATTATTTTTTTCCCCGTGCTTCTCTGCTGTGACAGCAAATGCTTTTCGCCTCGCAGTAAATGTCTCACTTATTGCTCGCGAGGGTTTCTCTTCCTTTGCGGCTCTGCTATTATCTGGAGATTTATGCAGCCAATAAGTCATTGGTGTTCAGGGAAGTTGGGGACTTTTTAAAACAAACAGCAGTGTAATTTGTAATTTGGCATTCCCTAAATCTGGGAATTATGATTCTGCATGTGGCTCTTTAGGGAGTTAGCACTCAGATGGTGGGTTTACTGGCCCAGCTCCCTCCCTGGCCGCCTTACTTTTCTTTCTCCCCCTCGTTCCTTTTACGACTGCCGAGGAAACGGGAGGATTTCACAGCTGCTGAGAGCCGGGTCCCGGCTGGGGCCTATGACCTCCTTCTTGCTTTTTTCCCCCCTCCCTCAGCTTCACTCCCTTTTTTCTCCCTCTCTCCAGCAGTTTCTTTCCTCAGGGAGCTCTTGTGTGGCTCAGAGGAAGCTGAATCATAAAGCATGGCTAATGAATAGAATAGGGAAGGAAAGCTGAGGCCTGCTGACGGCCCTCCAGAGATGAGGCCAGGCTCCTGAAGCCCCAGGCTCAAATAGCAGACGGCCCCCACAAAGGTCAGGCTTCCTGCGGCCTGCTCCAAGGGCTGTTGGCTCCCAGGCAATGTGGCTTGAATTTCCCCCATTATTTTTTTTAAATGGTTAAATTTCCCTGTTTCCTTTGGAAAACCTGGCCTTTGCTCCTCTTTTTTTCATTGTCTGTTTCTTTCTCTTTATACATATTTCCCCTCTTTCTCGTCTTTCCCGGTCTGTTTTTAGTGGCACCCAGGGTTGCCTCAACAAAGAGAGTGTGAAGAATTTGTTATACATGACCTCTGCACACCACAACCGCAGGCAGCTCAGACTGCCAGCAGCACAGCCCCGTGAAAAAATGTCAACTTGACCAGCAAAACCCAGAAAGTTCTACAAAAACAACAGCAAGCCAAATCAGGGCTCTGCTTTGACATGCCTTTTTAAGAAGTGCTTTTGTAAGCCGGCCTTGTAATTGTGGATTATGTGACTGACTCATGCAGACTTGGCAGGTGCAAAACAAGGCATTAAAAGCTAAATATTGGTTGCTGATGTTCCTTGGGGTACGTTCGGAATATAAAACAGATCGCTGCACACTCAAAATGGCCAGGAAAGGAATAAAGAGATCTAGGTCAACACATGGTAAACTCAGCATTTTCTGTTCTCTTTCTCAGTAACATGTTATGTCTGCGCTGCTCTCTGGATAACCACTCTGGTCATAACAGTTGTTTTAACTGTTAAAGTGAGTTATGGCACGACCTAACCTGTCTCTTTTGCTTTTGTGACCCCCGTGCCACACTGAGCGAGTCCCTGAGCCAGCTCCCGTGTCCATTTGACAAGCTTCATTTCATTCTGAGCCCATATTTTTCTTCCAGGGCCTCCAGGGCCGGGATTCAAGGCTGAGGTTGTGCTGCCGCTACGCTGAGGCTTGGTACTGGAGCGTTTAATGTCGTCCAGAGCTAACAAAGAGCCTGTGTTGTAGCCTGGCGCCCTGGTTCTGGGAGACTGAGTGAGGGCAATGCACAACACTCTGTTTCCTCAATAGTCTTTCACCTCATCCACTGTAAGAGGAAACAGGAAGCATCTCAATTCAGCTGAGTGTTTGCCCTTCTCTGAATGTGCCTCTTGCCGAGATAAAAACTAAAGAGTTGTTATTGACCGTGTCCCGCATTTGCGTCTGGCATTGAACTACCTGAAACGCACTGGTTCTCTAGTCTTTCTATATAGAAATGTAATAACTAACATGGCCACATATGCTCAAGCAGAAGCCGAGGCCACTGCAGAAAACTGAAGTTCATAATGTAATTTGTATCATCAGAGTTTTATCCAGTTTACATCTTAATTCTTCACCATCATTGACTCTCCGTTCACTTTCATTTGCAGTCATGTTTTAGAGTTTTATTTAGGATAATATAGATTTATTGTATTTAGTTCTTTCACCTTGTTCCATCTGCCTTGTGTGGTTTTCCTACCTGTGTTTTACATTGCCGGCTGAGAACAAAGTAAATTGTCGAGTTGTCACTTTCCCTGTTTGGCTGTTGTGATTAGAGCTGAAGCGAGACATCAAGCGCAGACAGACAAACACTGTGGAGGACTGTAACAGAGTGGCAGTGAAGGAGAAATTGGGAGGTCTTGGAAAGAAGAGGACGTCCTCAAAACACTTGTGAAGAACTAACAGGGGTGCCAAGGACAGCCATCTGTGTTTACAAAATCGTGCTTTCTCTTTCTGTCTCTGTCTCTCACTCACACTGAATCACTGTTCATTCTTTACATATGCTCCCTTTGTGCTGCATAAAATGCAAGCGCCGCAGTTAAGGACACTCAGACCCTTTGGGTGGAACATATGTTCAGCTCTTGCATCCTTTTTTACACGTCTGCGCAGCCCAAATGAGAGGAGTGAAAAATTGAGGCTTTAAGACAAAGAAACAAAGGCCCTACATGGGCTGATATTACAAGCTGGGGGGTATTTTTATTGTTAATATTATATCCTAAGCACACTGACCGTTTGCTACTGTTTTTTACACAATGCTAGATTTTGTGTGGGTTTTACAGTTTTTTGGGTCGGATAGTGTTTATAAATGTCCTGTGTGGCCAAACGTATATTTTTGTAAAAAAGTATGGTTTGTTTTGATTTAGCAGTGCCTGCCAGAATCTACATACCATCTAAAGCAGGGAGGAGAATACCATGCAGTGTTTAGTCTAGACTCTCCGCTATCACTTCATAGTCAGATGTCTTTCTGCCTCATGTATTTGACTCAACCTCTGTCTGTAGGCGACCAGGTTTCTTCTGCTCACCAACAACTCAGCCACATCGTTGTTTTTCAGCAAAGAAATGCTTGTGTTGTTGAAGCATCATCTGTTTACTTCCATTAGAGGCTGTTAATGTATTATTATTTTTTTTTTTATCAATTTGCTGAAAAATAATTATTATTTTGGAATATTAAGATATTCTATTCATGCGACATTTCCATGCAAAGCTTAATATGATTTCTGAGTGGCAGCACGTATGCAGGAGCCTTTCTGCTCTAACGCCGCAGAGCCACCTCACTGACTTCCTCTGACTTTGACAGCATTTCTTATGAGGGTTTTCAGGTGGCACAACAGTGCCACCTAATGTTACTTCGCCAGTAAAAAGTCAGACAGGGACCGTCAGGTACAGCGGGAGCTCCTCCTGTTGGCTCATTGGAAGCTGTTGATTGACTCTATAATGTGCATATGGGAGCTGGACTTGTAGGTTGTAGTCTCATTAGATGTCATGTTCTTGTGTTAGTTTAAATAAATAGTCTTACGTTGTATTTACAACATTTTTAATGGGATTATCTAAAGTTCACGTCATAAGACATTTCCACTAAAGACCTGTCTTCTTGTTTTCCAGGTGTCTGATGTAGGATCAGAGAAGCTCTTTTCCCCCACCACACCTAAAGGTAAGCAGCCATCCTGTTTTCTCTTCTCCCCCTTCACTCTCTCTCCCTCTGCCTCATTTATACACATGACAACAACTGGGTTTTTTTGCGAATGAGACCAAATGTGCCTTAGCTCTAATCCTGCAGCTCCCATTCAGATTTAAATGTCAGCAGACATAAACAAGGTCTGGTGACTACATATGCATACATTTTTTGCCTACCTGCCCGAGTGGCGTTTCTTGGACGACCCCGCCAGAGGCTTAGCCCTCCTACATATTGGTTCATTAGAGGGGATTTAGAGCCTCCCTGCCACATGCTCCCACAAATGGGAACTTCCCCTCAGGCAATACAAGCTCTCTGACAGCAGGCCTGGAACATAATGGATGCCAAAGGAAAGAGAGAGAAAGAGCTTTGTCAGCCCCCCAGATAACACATACTCTGTGTGTCTGAATTCACATATACACAAATGTGGATTATGGGGTCTTTGCAATATGACTTTACATGATTTTTGTGCATTTGTGCGTCTAGGACTTAGTATATCCGCATGTCATAGATACCTTGCAGGTGCAGAAATTCAGCAATATTGTCTAAATGCGCTGTGCCTCCTTGGTTAGAACAGGGGGGAAAGGTGTCAAGCTGTTTATGCAGGGAGGGAGGGGAGGGGAGGTGCTATCAGCCTACTAGTGACAGACAGCAGCATGCAGCCCACGTCCCCCCAGGGCAGGAACCAAGAAGGAGGGCTATTAACACAAGCAGAGGGAGAAGGAGGTGGAAGTGCAGAACAATGTAAAATATGGCAGTATGAGGAGGTGTTTTTTCGAGGGGTAGGGGTCTCTGCAGGACAGATTGGATATGTAAATATGACATTGGTGGACCACCGCTCTATTTTCAAAATTCAATGCTACATCCAAACTACTACATTTCGTCTGAAAATGTTTTAAGCCTACCACAGATACGCCTGGCGTCAACACTATTGATATGTGTGGAAACAATGCTGATTGGGTCTTTTCGGTCACAAAATAGCCTTAGCTGATTTGTCAGACTTCTATCACATGACCCCTTTCCAGGAGAAAACACCCGGCATTAACCTTGGCTACCAGTGCAGAACACAACATGGGTAATCAATTACAAGCTTTGCTGATCCTGTTTCTTTACTAACAGTTGTCAAGCTGTTAAATTCAGCTTTTTACAATGATACAACTGTTTAAATGCGTCAGAGACGAGCTATGAATAGCTCATGCATTGCTCTTTACACTGACATGCACATACCCAGTGTACGTATGATGTCATGTGATGTGGGTTTCCAGGCATGTTAGTGTAGAGGGAGATTAGGAGTGATATGGAGCCAAAACACTTGTGTGGACAGAGATGGTTTTAGTTTGAAATCAGTCTAACAAAGGAAGATGTACTAGTGTGAATGTAGCCTATGATAGCTCTCGCATCAGTGTGAATCCACCTCCTGCCTTTTCACAGGTAAGAGGTTTTGTTAACCTCCATTTTATTCACCTCTCGATCAGAACATCCGCTGTGAAAGCTGCTGTAGAATCCAACTTAACATAGAAAGGCGTTGCTTGTTTGAGTGCAGTAGCTGTGACTGCTGAGTGGAAAAGCATGGCTGACAACGAGGAGAGAAACCAGGCCTGCCGGGTGTGTGATGTAGATGGCCTGTGACCAGAGTCGGCCTCATGAAACCAGCGTTCACAATGACAATGACTTCCAGACTTGCATGGTTTAGAAAACAAGTAGACCGTGTCTGACTCCATTTATTCTCCACCGGGCTGCTGGACTACCGCTGTTGTCAGCTGTCAGAGTGTTGACTTATTTTCCCCCGTATGCCCGTACAGAACATGGCTGCATATAAACATTCACTGCCGTGGAGAGCTGATAGCACAGGCACATGCACAGCCGAGTCTCTAACACACATTCACTCAAACACTCCTTGCATGTCAGCTGGTGAACGAAGGCCTCTGTGGATCTTGCTAATGTGCACACAGGGCTGAGGATTAGGGCCTTGGAATTACATCCAGACAATCTCATCAGTCTCTTGTGATTATCACACAGATCAAGCAGATCCTGTTTGGGTAATGTAGAAGAAGGGTACCAGATTAGAATAAGAGGTTAGAAAGGGCAAAGCAGCAAAGAACTCAGCAGTTGGATGAAGTGATTTGGGGACGTGAAGAAAGAAGTTATCACGCTACAATTGCAGAGATGCCAACATCCAGCTCCCATCTCCTATTCCAATGTTGTTGTTTTGAGCTGTAATGGATTCAGGACAGTGTTTGTTTTTGGCCTAGACTGGTTTTTCTGTGTGTACATAATGTGTGTGTGTAATACAGAGAAGCCCACAGGCTGTTTTCCTCTGGTTTAGAATGCAGCGTATGTGTCCCATTACCGGTCTCGCTCGCGGTCCTTTGGGATCAATGAAAAGCCCGCTTTGCTCTGATCACCAGGCCTGTCGAGCTGTTGGCTGGGAGACATCCAGACAGATGCACACACATATGCGCACAAACACACACACATACACACACACATACACACACATTATGGCACACATAAATATACAATGCTGTGATGATGTTTGGCTTGCACATTTGTCCAGATCGTCAGTGTTGTTTTATTTTCTCTTACCGCTCCCTTTCTTTTCAACGTGGAGCTCTGAACCTTATTTTTGTACAAACAGTTGAGGTTACATCCAAATTGCACACGGGCCCGCAGTCTGTCATGTTAATGAAACGGTTCAGGGTTAATAGAGGAGAAGAAAGACCAACATGGTAATCAGTGAAGGCAGAGTGCTGTAATTATACACATACAACATGTTTTGGGCAAAACCCAGACACCCTTACCGTCTTTCTCTCATGTTTACTTTTCATCATCTCTGCATTGGTCTGTTGACAACCTGTTATAGATGCAAGCTAACAGCACTGATAATAGCCCGAGCTAATAGTATCTGTAATAACATGGCACACACTGTGCAATCGTCTTTGGATGTTGTTTCCCAAAAGCTTGCACAAGTTCTGCTGAATGTCTTCCTGTGTTGGTGGTTATAAGGTAGGAAGGTGCAGCAAAGGGTGAGCATTATCTAACAGTTATTGGTTTTTGTTTATTTCCTGTCTTAAGCCTCCTGCAATTATTGATTTCCTGGAGGATGGCATGTTTAAGTAAAAGCGGCTGTGAAGACTCGCGCTCCACTCAGGGCTAGTCTTATTGAATTGTAGGTCAGAGTTTGCTGTTGTCACTTGCTTGAAGGCGAATGAGGAGCTAAATGTAGCTGCTGAGCAAGTACAGGGCACCTCCACGGGGCTCAGATAAACACTTGGTTCGTGGGCCTTCTTATGACATTTCGCAATGCTGCGTCTATGGATGTGGTAGGGAGCTATCACTTAGCTGGCAGCGGTTAGAAATATTTCAGAGGAGCACTTTGGAATCTGCAGCGGTTGTGTTGAATGTTGTACATGTGGGTTTTAGAGCAATAGGTAAATGCTTTATATACAACAAGGCACCCTGGTGCTCTGCTCTGCGGCTCTGTGCTATATGCTACCTGCCGTGGGATGAGAGTAAACCCATGCGGTTTGCCTACAAGCCAACCTGGGGCATCTTAGGATAGCAGGAGAAAGATTGTTAGAAAACCCATTTCTGAAGTGGATTTGTGCCCTTGTAATCCTGATTAATTTTGACCCGTTGTGCTCATTTTAAACAGAGCATTACAGTAAGCGTGAACACAGCAAGCTCCGGGGCGAAACCAGGAGCTTAGCGGCTTTGGGAGGCTTAGCTGCAGATGGCATTTTAAGCCGGACTTAATAAATTGTTTCCATTAAACTTACCGGCCCACACATACTGGATTAGACCAGTGGAACAAAGGAAGGAGAGAGCGTGCAGACGAAGAGGAGAAAAACACACACGCGCACACAACGCCCATTGTGCACTTCTAACTCTGCTAACATCTCTCTGAGGCCACATGAAAGGTGAAGACAGGGTTACTGTGGTGTTCGGGGAGATAGATGCTTTTGGACATGAATGCAAAATCCACTCACTTAGATCCCTTGCTCGTCAGGGATGTTGGACCAATTTGCTTAATTGACATAGAAGTAAACAAACAAAAAAGATGCATAAACCATTTAGCTTGGCAGTGGATTTAGGGCTTATCCTCTAACTGTTTATATATAAACACATTACCAATGCTGTAGCTTAAGGATTTAGGATCTGGCCATATCCTTGCGTTTTTTCTTCTATGGGTTCTCTTTTACTTATGTATCCATCTCCGCTACTGTGGGAAATCAATTCCTTATGGTTGAACCACGCCTCTCCCCTATTCCATCCCGCTTCCACCGTACCTCATTCCCCCCATCGGCTCATGGCTTGCTTCCTAAGCTCTCATTATGTGCTACACAGTCCAGGGTCCCCGTGTCGAATCACTAATCAACCACCCTGTCTGCAGGCCCGCTCTCTCAATAGGTGCTGAGTGGCCTTTGTTCCGCCACTGCTGTTTGCTATGTGTCAATAAAAGAGCTATGGCCTCCTCCACCTCCTCCTCTTCCGTTACCTGGGGTAGCCATAGCCGCATGCCTCCTCCTGCAGTGCAGGCTTACAGCAAAATGAAACACACACAGTCTCACCTGCTGGATTCTGAATGCCATAGAAGGGAGCATGGATGGTGATTGGAGAGGGAGCGGCAAGGTCAGGGGCAGGGGGGATTGAGGGCAGCTCAGGCATAGTGAAGTAGATGAGAAAGCATGTTTGTATTCGGCCAAGCAGCTCTCTTCTGGCCAGGTCAGTGTAATGTATCACTAACCTCGGCGGCCTGCCTGACTGTTTGCAGCCTCTCACCCATTAAATAATGAATGGAGGTTGACCCCCTGACCAACTAATCAGCTTTTCACCGCCGTTGAATCGGATAGAGTGGAGGTTGATGGAGAGTGCGGCTGGCTGGCTGGCCCGGCTATAGTATGACTGGAGGGCAGATATGTTGCTGGGAAAACAAAGGACCTGCTGAGGCTTCACACAGCCAGATTAGTGAGCGCTGGAATCAGCCATCACTGCTGTGGAATCTAAGCCTGGTGAATCTCACCTCCAGCTCCCACAGTGATTTATTTGACAAAGTCCAGGCAGGTTGCAGGATATGCTTTCTTGATCAAGAAGACCAGTGTTAGTGTATTGACGCAGCACTTATGGTCAAAGCTCTGCTCTTTTGAGGTTCTCATATTCACTGTGGCTCACTGTGTACAAAAGGGAGCTGGAGGTTAGTTTTGGATGCATAAAAGATTTCATCCTGCTCACACCAGCTAACTTGTTACTGAGCATGAACCCTTGTACATCTGTTTTCCCAATTTGATTTAAATATTAAAAAGGTACAAACTCTTAGCAGAACACGGGCGGCAGATGGTTTAGTTATCACTCTGGGTTCAGGAAGAGGAAATACTTGTGAGGAATTGGAGGAAACCAAAGAAAGGCTTGTTTCTTTATTAATCTTGGGGTTATAACTGTTCACAGACTTGGGGCAGCTGGGTGATTTGTTTTTGGAGCAAGGGCTGATATTAATGCTCCCTTTATTGATAGTGCTAATGCTGTTTGTGCAGCCATCCCTGTCCAAGAGATGAAAATAAATAGGGGGAGCTCAGCGGAGATAAGACATGTGTTTAATTATTAATTGAGCCATCACTGACAGAGATTGCCTTTTTCTGATTTAAAGCAGGAAGGCCTGCTTCAGGGACAGAAAAAGCAATTACAGAATTCCCAGCCTGCACCGCTGCTGCCCATCGTTTCACGATATGCTGCGAGAGAGGACTGAAAGAAGACAAAACACTCCTACACACACACACACACACACACACATCCTGTTACACTGCAGTGTTCCATAAATTATTTTAATTCTTCTTCAATATTTATAGCGTTTTAAATTACGATTACAGCGTCATGTACTATTTATGTAGAGTGGCAGACAGTCAAAGAGACCAATCCACATTACCCACAACCCCTCTATGGGCTGGCACCTTAAAAAGCTGACCGAGGGAATTGTTTGGATTTGAATGATTCAGGAAGTGATTTCCAACCAGCCCTTACAAGCTGCCTGTTTTCAAAGACGGCACTGATTTCCTATGCACAGCAATTAGCTAGCTTGTAAAGTCATTGCTGGTATGTCATGTTATCCCCTTGTGCACTCTGTGGCCCCTTTACAGCACTATTATGTCCATTAGAAAAGTGTCTGTTCCGTGCAGAGGGCCCAGTGTGCATGAAATATTAACTTTAGGAGTATTGAGTTTCCGCCGGTTGAGCTTTAATCTTGAAATAGAAACTTTGTTGGATAGTCAATGTGATTTTCCCCCCTGTCTGTGTTTGCCACTACACGTCAGAACGCTTGACACCTGTCAGTCACTCTTATCAGCGGCTGCCATCTGTGTCAGCAAGCCCATGGGTGGTGATCATCTATTGTGACAGAAAATGGGAGTCACACTGAAGGCTGTGCGATTAGGCTCCATTGTGCGGCTCAGTGTTCATTGACTGAATATGGATTTAGCTTTAGCTTCGGTGAGGGAGCAATTACAAAAATCACTATAGGCCATGAGGGAGTTTTAGGTGAAGATGTCTGGCGCATGACCAGCATTTTGTCTGCCGAACTTTCCCTATAAATCTTCAGTTTACAATTGCAGAATTGTTTCATCCATTGGGATGGTCAGATGTGCTCACAACAACAAAGAAAACTCAAACATGTTAGGGAAGGGGGGTGGTGCAGCCGACAGAGGCAGGGTGTAATGTAGTTATTTTGTTGTGGAAGTATTTGTCTACAGCACATTGACACCAGCATCATTACAGAGTTCAAGCGGAGTAGAGTGCAGCTTGAGTTGCAAGTTTCTGGACGAACCCGCCAAGCTCCTGAGAAAACTATTCAAGTCTGACCCTCAAATGACAGGCATTCTTTCTTTGGCCCCAAACCAAACCCAAGCACAATGTTTTCCCCGATTACAGGCATGTGCAGTGCAATTTATCAAGTAGATAGCTCAGCCGACTTGAATGTACAGGACCCTAACCTGAATATTGTTTCCAAAATGTTGCCCAAACGCAACTCAATACACAAAAGAGACCAGTGCTCCATTGGGTCCTTTCAGTGCTGTCACTTCAGCTCAGTGATGCCTTTTCAATGCACACGATACCCTCACCTACTGCACCTCAGCTCCCACACCAACAGATGCAGTGTGCACCATACCACAGAAAAAGCATTGGCATCTTTGCTGTGACTTTAGCTCAGAGGTGAAACTTGCACCTTCAGCTCATATTTCTATTTGTGCAGCTCTCAGTTGCATATGCACATTGCAGGGAGAAGGCATCCGTCAGTGTTGAAACTTGAATCAATGTAGCCAAGATAAAAAGGTTGAAGCAGTGTTTGATATGATAAGGTTTTTTGGCTAAGCTGCAAGGTATGCAGAGAAAAGATAATTCAATGAATGACTATTGTAAGCACAGAAATCCCACTGCGTGTCAAACCTAGCCCCTCTCAGCCGTAGTGTTACTGTGGTCTAGTTGACTCCAAACCAATGTTTTAGGCGGGGGTGTAGGAAACTCATTCTTCACCAGTGAGTGAGGAAATAGGAAGCTTCCCGATGAGGGGAAGACCTTTTGGCAGATGAGCTGCACCCCCTGATGTGAGAACTTGACTCCAGCGTCAGTGGTGAAAAAATGGATGTAGGCTTCTTATTTTTTCTTTACTTCTTTATTTTTGTCTTATAGAGGGGATAAAGAATAGAATTTAGAGAGGATAACTCTAGAGAGCCGCAGCAGCTCTCATCACATCTTCTGTCTAATCTTAATCCTCCTCCTCCTCCAACGAAGGCCCAGCCAGCTGCAGCGTGGAAAGCATTTTCATTGTTTACTTGTGAGAATACATGACCAGCGTCTTATCTGCTGTCTGCTGTCAGGCCTGAAATGTAAAGCGTGTCGCCTCTGATCACTTGCAGGTTTTCTTGTGTTTAATCCTTTATTCCCAGCTCCAGTCATCCTGCCAGCAAGAGTTATTTCCCCCCCCCCCCCCCCCGCCCTGTGTTTGTTTGAAGATCCCAGTTTCCCTCCATGTGCATTTTAAGCTCATCTGTGTTGAGCGGTGCAGAGCCGATGTTGTTTGCAGATGAGGCTGTAACGCTCATTGACAAAGCCAGATGGTAGCCGATTTTGGCCAAACAGTACACTTGGATAAAATACAATCTCTGGCGAAGGGACAGTTGTCAGCCTAGATGGATACTGCAAACATGCTTGTAATGGGTTGGACATTTTGGGAAGCAATTCACACAGGCTTATAAAGATGGGAAAACCATCGCCAGGAACAGAGCAGATGTAAAATGCCTAAGATTCCTTGATGGACAAGGAAATCCACGCATTAGAAGAATGTGCCAGAGAGGATTGTGGGGAGATGAATGCAGGAGATCCCAAGATCCCAAATCAAACAGACAAATCAACTACATAAAGTATTTTCCAAGTATTTCTAGATATGTGGCCTTCAACTGTTTGTTCAGTATTTCTGAGGCCTAGATCTTTCCAGGGGTAGCATATTAGCATCCATGTTTCTATCAGTGGCTTATCAGAGACACTCTGTCTGGGAGCATTACCGCAGGCTTGGACTAGTACAGTATGTTTGACAGAGGGCTGGGTTTTGGAGAGGTTTGCAATAGAGCCTAGCTATTAGCCCTGAACTCAGCACATGGTGAAAGCAGTAACCTGACACGCACTGCAGCGAAACGGCTTGTGTTTTGTCCTGAATTTCACCAGGGGTGAGCGCCATTAATCGTCCCAGTGTTTGTTAATGGACAGGCAGTAGTTTGCTTAGACACAGGGGCCTGCATTTTGCCATTTTAGGGTGTTTTTTTTTGTTGTTTTTTTTAAGCACACACACAGTTGTGTCTCTTCCAATATTCAAGCGGTCATCTGTTTTGCTGTTGTTTTTGGCTACTGGTGAATTCCCTGCTCTGGGCCCTGCGTGGTGGGGCCCCTAATGGCCTCTGACTGACTGTAATACCCCATTCACCAGAGCATGGACTCCAACCTCCCTGGTTGTTAATTTTGTGCTGCTGTGCGGAGGGGTGAGCAGCAGGACTGGGATTTCACTGCTGTTTGCTTTGGGAAGGAGCGAGGGAGGCTGCTCCAAAGCCACATGACCCACGGAGGAGTGTGTACAGAGCTCCAGCAGCAATATCGTCCAGGACCTGACTGATACATTGTATTGCAGATGTTGTTTGTTCAAATATTTTTCTGATCTCTTGATAATAGTCCTATTGGCTACATTCACTTTTTATTGCAGCACTCCTCTTTACTCTGGTGTCTTTCTAAAAAACCATTAACCTACATTGGGGTATTTTGATTATAATACATGTATTGACTGTATTAGTATTGATACTTGCAACAGGGTAAATTTGATTGTTTTAGTGCTTGTGAAATCTTTAAATATGATAAATAATATACAAAAGTGTAACATTTTTGGGTCAAGCCATCTCAGTACAAATGTATCACTGATATACCAGACCATAAAAAAGACCCCATGTGTTGGAGCTGAATAGTGACAAATTGCATCAAAATGATGGCTCCCTGTTTTTTTTGTGAAAGATCAATATACAGTCACTGCTATCACTTATGATACAGGTATTGACTCATCAGCTGTTAAGTGCAGGGCAAGCGCTGAAGTGCCCAGGGCTTCTTATCAGCTGCCGCACACCGTATTAGTGTGCCGGCCGGGCAGGCGTAGCACGGACCTAATCCTGGTAGCAGGTGCTGTTGGGGCCTAGGCAGAGTGGACATGTTTTCAGGGAGGATGAGCCATCTGGGTCTTGATGCTTTATGGTGCTTAAAACACGCTCTCAAGTGTGACACTCTCAGCACTTACTTTTTAGCAGCACACAATAATCTAAGCACTGGCTGCTAAAGGGAGAGGGGAGGCTTTCAGGAGAACTTACAGGGTTTGATGATGTTGTGTGGAGCCTTGCTTCGACATGGATTCATGAAATAGCCAGACACTTTGCGATTTGATTTTGATTCCCCTAACTCTTTCTGCGTTGTTTTTGTCATCTGCAGTCTGAAATATGTCGAGCAGAAAGAAATGGGTGTTTGTTTTGTTTTGTTTCCCTTTTTTCTTGTTGCTTTTGTGCCAGTCTGCCTTGCCTGACACTTTTCTGGGGCCTTGTGTTGTGTTGTTGTTTTGTTGTTTTCTTTTTTCCCGGTGTAGTCTGTTTCATCTCGCAAGCAATTTGGCTCGTTTCGGAGTCCAATTTTGTTTCACCACGCTCTCCCCTCTCCTCACAGACGTACTCACATTCACACATTTCCCCAAACTGACACGGCGCCTTCACACTCCAAACAAATCAATCCTTCACTTGCCACACTTGGAACGCCATAGCGAAATGCTGAAAATGTGCAGGCTGTTTTTATGTTCCTTGTCCACTAAGGCCTGAGGGGGCCAGACCCAGATTCTCTTGCATCCGTGTGTAAGTGTGTGTGTGTGTGCAAGTGTGTTTGTGTGTGTGTGTGTGTGTGTGTGTTTGTATGTGGCTAAAGCTTAGAGGAGCAGACAGTGGTGTGTTTGGCAGCCCCCCCCCCCCCCCCCCTACAGGTCAAGATCCAGACCGTGTCTCCATTAGTTTACCTTACACAACTCCCTGCCCTCTTCTCTCTCTCCCCTTATTAACTAACCTCTCTCTCCCAATTTCTCCCCCAGTCTGGGCCACTTTATCCCCCCTTTCTGTGTCATGTTCTCTCTCTAATCACGAATGATGAATGGGGTGCAAGGAAGGATACTGAATGTTTGCGAACCTGATGCACCCCCCAATTGTCCCTTTTTTGTCTGCGCTGGGAGAGAACATGGTGGTGAGGAGTGATTCCGAGGAGGCTTTTGTGTCTGTTTGTCTAACTAAGCTCTTTGTGAGAGCTATTTCAAACATCTCCACCTTGGTTCTCTAAGTGTGTCATCAGCCTTGACATGTATTTCATCGCACTACTCCCCAAAAAATCCTTAGACTAGTGCAAGTCCACTTTAAGATATCACAAACTCGACCGCTGTGCAAAAAGAAGGCTTGTAGTTCATAAAAAACGCAGCTCTTTTGGCATGTAGCCATTAGAAGGGGAAAATGGCATCTCTAGTCTAGTCTTCGACAGCTGCTGGGTCTCCATCTGTAAGCCTAATTACCCAGCAGCACCCCAGGAGCAGCTCAGCAGCAGGATCCTCCTATAGAAGAGGCATTGATTACATCAGTAGCTCTATACTGGACAGTGTGTTTCCCCGGGGGCCTACAGATATGTGAAACGTTAACCCAAAGCACTTCAATGCACACTGGGGTGCTATCTATCTTTAGACAAATAGTCCACTAAGATCTTGCTCTTGCACATCCACCCTCTCTCTAATTCACATCCTCTGTAGATCTTTTAAAGATGCTCTGAGATCCTCTATCGACTTTAAAAAATGTCAAATAACAACCGTTGAAGTGGTTAAGCTATATAACTTATCAGTATGCATTTTTCCTGAATATTGATAAATTTATAAACTGAATAATCGATATGATCACGAATATAACTGGAATGTCACTGAGTAAATACATTTTTTTTTTCATCAAGATCAATGAATTATTTTCTGGGAATCAGTGAAAATTTCCCAAAATACCTTATCTAGTAAATGATTTAGAAAATCCTGGATCCATCTCTTTGTCTGAATTTCAATTTAATGATTTCTGTCTTGGCACGTGTCCCATCCCTCCTCCAAGTTTCTTGGAAATCCGTTCATGTTTCTGTTCAGCCCTGCCAAACCAACCAAGGGTGAAAACATAACCTACTTGGAGGAGGTACTTAACGCTATTGTAATTATTGATCAGTCAATCATTTAGGCCTTTTATCAAACAATAATGCCAGACATGCTTTGGCTTCTCAAATATGGGAATCATAATTGTTCAAA